>NW_020797894.1:1018087-1265551 GCF_003369625.1 Aspergillus mulundensis | reverse complement strand
TGTTACTGCTCGTTACCAGCCCACTTTGTAACGAGAAACCGCCTGGATAATTGCAACATGGCTTGCCGGCTGTTCCAGGTTCCAGAACACAAGGAAGAAACAAGTCCCCCGAGGCTGTGGAGCGCGAGTGCCACTCATCGCCAATTGGCCGAGACGCTCGAGATACATTATCGTCAATCTATTCATGAGTGCGTATCACTATCATCAAAGATCATCGTCATCATCAGACAGACTTTTATCTGGAACCTTGGCTGGGCTCTTTTTCTCTCGCTTGATCGCTTGGATCGCTTCAAGGCGCAGCAGCGGGCGGCACAATAATAATGAAATGGAGACTCGTCGCCCAGGCGTCCTGCGTCCATGCCGATCTGGAGTTGGATACGGAGTAGAGAGTTAGAGACAAGACGCGGTGATGGTGATATTGGGCATGGCTTGCGGAGTATTGTTTCCAGCTCTCGCATGGTCGCAGGCTCGCAGCAGCCATGATCCATCCATCAAAACGCCCAAAGCCAACCGGTCAAACGTCCGCTCGTCCTCGATTATCGCAGTCGTTGCTTTTTCGACTTGTAAGTTGTGATATGGAGATCTTCCAGTCAGCCTCAACTCTCCAGGCAATCTCCGGCGCCGTGTTCAGTTTCAACCTTCCGCTATACTCCTTTCTTCCCCTCTTCCCATTGTTTTATATGTAATTATTACGGAATAGTCTGCTGCTACTGTCCCGCACACAATCCTTCAGTCTCGACTCCGTGCAGCTGCGATGCGATTGGTAGGCCGCCCGTACTATACCGAAGCTACGGAGTATACTTCCATCCATGACTCCATGTTGATAACCCCAGTGGCTCGGAGCACTGGATGGATATTTGCTTTTTTTTCTCGTCCGCTAGTCCAACTAATAGGAAACACCGTTAATTTCGACAAGCCCCAAATTTGCTGACCACAAGCTCAGTCCGTCAAACGACGGATGCTACTCGCCACAGCATGCGTTGGTCGCCGACCCCATTTCCAAATCGGTCACCGCCACGACTGGAGACTCGGCAAGGTTGCTTACTCAGCGCGCACGGCCGGCTGCGACTTGGAGTTTAGACTTTGTGACGCGCCCCAGCGACCGGCGACGCGTTCAGTGCGAATTCAATTTACGGAGCACCACGTCGCCCGTCGGCAGTCGCAGTCGTCACCTTCATATCACGGTGGATAGACCGATAGACGTGGATGCCATCCCAATCCCGCCTTTCTCCCCGTTGTCGAATCTCGAGGGTTTCCCGGATGTCTGTTTCGCTGATCTTAACCTTCTCACCCTCGTGCGTTCGCTTCCAGTGACCCCGACTCCGCTTGTGAACACTCCCAGACAGGGGTTATATGCTCCTTGTCGGAGCCTGAGCCACGATGCAGCGTCAGTCTTCTGATCGTCTCATCCTCCTGTGTCCGAGACACTACGCCCTCCCGCCCGTCCGCTCATTCGGCAGTTGAACCTTGAATGGTTAACGACACCGTCCGTGAAAAGGGTGTGTGTGCCTTTCGAGCCGCTTGCAGGTAACCGATCGACACGACATCCTTGGGTGAGAAGCTCCTCGTCGTCTGTATGGATCATCTGCCGACCACTTGGACGGTGCCAACAACATCATGGCGGCCTTTGTTGATGACGGCCTCCGAGTCCAGGCTTAGCGCCCACCACTGTTGATGGTTATCCATGGTGCAATTTCTT
Source organism: Aspergillus mulundensis (assembly GCF_003369625.1). NCBI lineage: Eukaryota > Fungi > Ascomycota > Eurotiomycetes > Eurotiales > Aspergillaceae > Aspergillus > Aspergillus mulundensis. Next base: position 1,263,852 of record NW_020797894.1, on the reverse strand, counting down.
CGCTGCTTCTTGCAACACGGCATTAACGAACATTGCTTATTGTCGAATTCAATGTCGACCTGATCTATTGCATTCCTGCCCGCTAAGCTTACTGCATTTGGTCCGTCAATCGGCCTCTACCATTACCGATGCCTTTCTGCCTGGGCAACGACGACCATTAGCAAAATTTCTTACCCTGCTTTTGCGTCCTGATCGGCCTGCGTTTTACGTGGAGAATGATGGTTGACGCCTCGAGCACATCAATCCCGTATTAACGGACAACACTGACATTCAACTTACGAGTGGACAAGCATGCTCGGTTATACGAGTTGTGTCCACCTTGCGGCCTTTTACGCTCCTTGCATCGATCAGATCCCTGCAGGCAAATTCTCTCGAGCCTCGCTTCTTGCGCTCATGGAGCGATATACATATGGTCAGACAAAAGTTTTCACCGTCGGTTCACAGTTAGCCAAGTCCTTGCCGGGGTTTCCGCTGAATGACCGAGCTCGAATGTCCTCGCTACAGGCATCTATGCTCAGGTCATCGATATCCTATGAAAAACGAGGCCTGACCTCGCATGTCAGGGATGACCTCAATTTCAACAACCGCAAGGATCGAACCTGCTTGACGCCCCCAGGGCGCCATGTTCTAGAAGCATTACCGCAAGGGCGCTTCGCAGGCATGCTTATCCCGCTGTCCGAGAAAGGTTCGTAACGATGAAGCTATATCGCCGGGCGACCTTCTGGGCTAGACCAGATTGGGTCTTTCAATGCGACAAAGCAGGGGTGCGAACCAAAGAATGGCATGCCTCTCCCTGTCAACTGATCTGCTCATACGGGATATTGTTGATAACGACAGGGTTTGACGGCGTAGAAAGAAGTCCAGCGAGGAAGCATAGCTCCGCTAGAGGAGGATCGTACAACTTCAGGGGCTGCTTCCTTTATGCATGGAGCGCGTTGGCGCCCAGGGCAGTGCTCACTCTGGACTCCCTGTTTACTTCCGCGGCTTACCCATGGGCGCTTTCGCATTAATGACCTTGGTGACGAAGCCACAAAGTACTAACTAATGCCAGCCCACTACCCCACCAGGAATTGTAGATTTATAACCACTCTTTCAGAGTTTGGCCAGAGCATGTGCGCCGAAAGTGAGACTGCGAGGTCGTATTCATGCTAGGCCCTGGCAAGGTACGACTCCAGACTCCATCCAGACCAAACTCAGACACCGAGGCTGTCGTCTTACATATAGATATGGATATTACCAACGGGGCCGTTTCATTAATCTTCATATATTATTATGTTACCTTGCACACTGCACAACATGCTCGGTACTCCCACTCAGCCGAGAGTGTTGGACAGCTTTCGGCACCGTTCAGATCACAATATCTGGTGGAAGTACCACCCTTGGTACTTTGTCTGACTTTTGTGACTGTGTCAGGCGGGACATTCCAGCCGAGAGCTGCCGTACTTCGATACAACCAGTCAGTCTACAGTATGCGCCATGGCTGCAGCGTTCTTTGAGGAATCAGCACACTCGACTAGGTGTTCGTTCGCCTACCATCAGCGAGTCGGCGCTAAGCACCAGCACCGTGGCCTTCTAGTCGCTTATCCTTATCACCGCCACTTCGTCGGCGTTGCATTGGGCCTCTGGCCTGTCGCTGTCAGCATCTTGGACGGTTGGACCGTCGAACCGAGCACAAATTGGGTGGAGTACGGCCCCGGGGCAGTGGCCAGGTAAAGTGGAGTGCAGTGCGCAGTTGCCAGTGAGTTATACCCTCCCCGACGTCCCCGTAGCTCATCGCCTGCAGCGAGTCAGCGACAACCCGAACAAATTTAGCAAAGTAAGACAGAACCTACACCGACGTCATCCTCAGCATTTCTCTTCTCCCACATGGAAGAACTTAAAAGAGACGGAGTAAGACCGTAGGACTAAGACAAATAAGCGGCAAATTAGCACGCTTTGCCGTTGCCATGGCCGTGGCAGTGGCACTGACGAAAACGGACTCTCTTCCGACCTCGGCTGACTCCGTAATCGTATGTATATTGACTAGTGGGCTATAGTAGTAGTAAAAGTAAGTAGACTACGGGGTCCGGACTGCTAAGAAATCAAGAAAGAACCTGCAACCTGGAACTGGAGCCGGACCTGTTGGAATCTGGATGCCTGCAGGATCGAGCTTGCTTGGCTAGTGGTACGGGATAGAGTCCGTAAAACTACCAACAGGCCAATTTATCATAAACTGCGCTCTGGCCAGGTGGCTGGCCGCTGGATCCTGCAACTGCAGACTGCGCTTGCAGAGTATATGCTCCCTGCTCCTTCCGTTCCTTCAGAAGGAGTACTATTGTTATCGTTCTTTCGAGTCATGGATGATACGAGGAGGATTGTGTTGAGGTTGGGATGGATTCTTGGATTCCTGGCGCATAGTGATCTCGCTACGTACTCCGTATAGAGATAGGCGCGGGAGTCTCGCTGTTTACTTGCTCCTGCCTTGTGTATACGATCTACCCCTGGAGCTGGAGCTCCGTACCGTCCTTCTACCTGAGGGTTGTGTGCAAATGAACGTAGTCGCATGGACTCTCTTTTCTACTCGTGTTGAAATACAACCATTAAGCTAGACTCAGTTAACTAAGTGAGGAGAGACGTGCGTAAAAGACTTGGTTAACTCTCACTTGGGAGATGCCAGGGGTAAGGTAGTCCAGTTGGCGGGTGGAAGTTTTGGCGTGCCGATATATATTTTCCCGTAGTCGCTGTACCCGCCGCGAGAAAGGGCGTGCTTGACTAGGGTAGTTCCACCCATCAAACACCGACAGATCATTCATGGAATTGCCCGTCAGGCATAGAAGGAAGTAGCGAGCTTTGAATAGTCCAGTTGTGCTCTGTATTGGAGCCAATGTCCAGGATTGGGCCGCCGTATCTGATATCGCAATATGTCCATGTCTGTACGCATGGGCAGAGCGAAGGATATCTACTGTCTACAAACTACGCAGAGATGGAAAGCGAGTAAAGTCAGGATTATTCATTAGGTATTAACGAACACAAATCATTTTGTGGAATCGCACCCAGTCTCAGGACTCCCAGTCTCTAGCAATGCCCATCAAAATGCACAATCCGAACGAAGACCAGGGAAGGAGACAACCGTAGGTATAGAACATCCTGGTATATAAGTACAGTACATGAAACGAAACGAAGTCCGACGCCTTGCTGATCAAAATAAAACTAAGACAGTCCGACCCGCTGTAACCATTTTTGGGAATCCCAGAATGAAGGGCAAAATGAGCTGAGTTGCGAAATTCAAAGAGAAACAAAAAAGAGCAGGGTATCGCGAAATCATAAACCCAAACACCAGCGCTCGAGAGTTAGGAAAGGTCGTGAGGTCGTATTTTGATTTTGTTTTACACATCAAATGCGTGTCGTAGTAAATGTTGTTGTGTGGTAAGCATCAAAGTTTCCAGACGTTGTCCGATGGGCTTTCGGCGACGAATTCCCTCACGAAGCGGGAAGAAAGGATGTCGCGGACCGTCCAACGTTTGCGATAGTCCATTTCTAGGCAGTGAGTAATGAGGTCGAGTGCATCGCGTCGTGCTTCGAAGTCGCTCCCATCACCCAGCACTGCCTTCCTGTTCCACACACCATCGCGGATGTTAGATATCAGACGGGGCTGAAAAGAGCTCTGGAAAGGTCGAGACCCAACAATGAGCGTGAAGAGGATGACTCCAAATGCCCAGATGTCAACGGACGGGTGGATGATTCCAGAGGAAGAGTCGAGTAGTTCCGGCGAGGCGTATTCGAGGCTGCCTGCGATGCTCGTGCTAGAATCAGAGGGACCAATGGTTCGTAGTGGTGGTCGGTCCCCCGCATCTTCGTACGGCTCAGATGAGGCATCGTTGTCGACATTGATCCATTCCGCCATTCCAAAATCGCATAAAACGAGATTCGAAGTTTTTGTGCCGTCGGGCAGCTCGACTGGGTCCAAAAGACAGTTCTCCAGTTTTATATCCCTGTGAACCACCCGAGCGTCTTCGTGCAGGTATCGCAGGGCGAGCGCAAGTTGGTAGGTGTATTTCTTCGCAAGGCCCATTTCGATACTGCGATGGTTATGACGATTCTGGCGGATGAGATCGAATAGAGTGCCACCAATGTGAAGCTTCGTGAAGCAAAACGTGGCGTAATCTGTCTCATAGACCGCATCGAGAGATAAGACATGCTCGTGATTGAGGTACCGCCAAACACGAACTTCGTGATCGAACTCCGCCTGGACCGCATCGTTTTCCCTCTCAGTTTTGTCGGCAACTTGCTTTTTCACGATCTTCACGGCCAGTCGTCTCGTCTCGCCACTTTCTTCAACCTTGTAAGCTTCCTTGACGACGCTGAAACCGCCAGATCCGATTATCTTCCCAAGAACATATTCGGTTCCAACCATTTGACCCTCATCGTCAGGCTTTGGCGGTGCTTCCTCCCTCGTACTCCACATGGAGAGAAAGGCGCTCGCAGGAGACTTTCCACTGGAGTTTGTCGAGCGGCGCGAGCGTGTAGTTGTACCGCTTCGCCAGCGGCTTGGTTTGCTGCCAAAAATGGCTGCAGATCCTCCGGACCAGGAGGCGCTGCGATCTTCCTCGGGAGAGTGATACGCCTGCGTAGGCGACGACATGCAAAGTGGTGAAAGCATACCCCGAGAGGTTTCCGGAGGGGTCTGTACTTCGTCCATAATAGGGGACATGGTTGAGATGGTTGTGAGAGAGGTGGGATGGTCGCCGTTCGGGCTCGTAGGAAAACCTTCGCGTGAGAATCCTGTCGGAACCGCTCGCCGGACTTGAGACCGTCTGGAATCGGGACTAAAACCCAACTGGCTGATACCGCTCGCCAACTCGTCATCATCCTGCGGAAGTATGTTCCGGAGGCTCGATGTCCTCTGCGGCTGGAATTTTCGAGCCCGGCTCAGCCTCTCGCTTTGCGACAGCTGTCTTTCAGAAGGCTGCAGGTTCCCCGGAGTGATGAGGGCAGGGTCGAAACCGGGTGACGACTTATCCTGCTGAAGAAACGAGTCGAAAGGCGAGGAGGCGTCAATATCCTCTGGATTGTGAGGAATCTCATCATGATTCGGACTGTCATCATGGCGCGGGACTGAGATGGGAGGTGTCGAGGAGTGAAGGCTACTCAGAACACTGCTTTCTTCATCAGTACCGCAACGGTGTGCGTCATAATCGTGAGGTGTGTTGGTACGGTCGCCCTCGTTACCAGCTCGATAATCAGCACCCCTCCGCTCCCCGTCGTGCCCGCCATTCCGCCAGCGGTTTCCTGACCCGCGCTGGAAGGAAGTCTCAATCCTCAAACCGGACGACTTGTTGCTTCTCTGTGCAGTGGCCATGCCCTCATGGAGAGCACAAAGAAGGTCGGAGTGGAAGGATAAAGTTCATGAAGTGTAAACCACTAGGCTTGATGTGTTGACGCCCGTAGGTGGTAGAGAGGCAAAAGAGGAAGAAAGGTACTCCGCACTTTGGATCGGGGGATGGAAGATGTAATGTGGATGAGATGTGGAGTATCTTATCGAGTCATCGACTCTGATAAAGAGAAACTAAACCACAAACAGCGATCGGCTGCGGCGCGTAGTTATAAAAGGAATTCAACCAGTGCAAGATAGCTGAAGGAGTCTTTGGAGGATTTTGGAGACGAGGAAAGATAAAAGAAGATTTGACGAGGGCGAGTCGTGCAACAAGAGAAGGCATCGGGAGAAGTCGGAGCAGCGAGTTATAAAGAGCATCAGGTCATTCCTCATTAGTCATTCCGGTGTGTCTGCTCTTTGCCTCTGCGTTCACGGCATTTACAAAGCATACGGAGTACTGCAACGCATTACTCGAAGCTATTATGTATGCTATTCACAAGTTGAATCCTTCGAGATCCCTTATGTATGACGACGTCATCGAAGGGTCTTAATCGTTCTCGAAAAACACTGTTACGATGCTTGACGCCCTCCCTGGCTGTGCTGACCCAACCGGATGCTGGTCATCTGCAGCAGCTCGACTAATCAACAGCTATAGTCGATATTATTAGTGACTCACTTCTCCAGGATCGGCGTCCCTTACGCGGCTACATTGACGTCTTTATTTAGGGACTGGTCTTTCATCATACCTGGGTTGGCATCCCAAAGCTGGGGATGACGCACGAAGCTGTGTGAGATGCAGAGTATACTTCAAAGTACTCCTTGCTGCCCAGGAGCTTTGGCCTTCTAAGAATTTCAAGTACAACCCCTGTCTACGGTGGTCCAATAGAAACGAAGGGAAGGTAAATGGTTGCGCCTATCTCGGCTCTAAGAAATTCATTCTGCGCCGCTGGAGATATCCAATCCTCTCTTCTGATAACGAGCAGTACCAACCTCGGACTATCTCCGGATGTTCTTATTCAGGTCTTTTGTACCTCTTGTACCTCAAGGCCCCTGAGACTTCGGGGATCTCAATGGTAATCGTGGCAAGTGCTGTCTGAGAAACTCATTGGCATCACCTGGACGAACATGTCAAGCTCACTGATTGACTGATTGACCCAAAGCGATTCCCAGCCTGATATGCAAGCTTTATGCAAGGTAAGGACTGGCACCCTCCTCAAAAGATGGCAATTGAAGATTCAAAGCAACCTGTTCTCATACCGTCCGAAGCTGGTGCACATATCTCCTGAATCCTCGATTGTCTATCTCGATCGTGAGAAGAAATGCGTCCAGTCTTAGCCTTCGGATTATCCAGTCGGTGCATATTATTTCCTTTCCAATCTCTTCGGCCATGGGATAGACGCTGGTGCAGTGCGTAAAAGCGCTATGGAACCGGGATCGATGTCCTCCATTTGCTAGGCTGACGCCTTGGATACCCATACTCATGAATTCAATCACCCTGTTAGCAGGGCAAGTACCCACTGTTAGTGGGCAGATTCAGACATATGCCCGGCGTCATCGGACATGCGATTCTAGTGTTCTGGATGTCTTCCGCTCGCATAAGTTGAAGGCGCTTCAGTGGGCGGGTTTTGGCCGCTACTGTGTATCGTCGTCCTATGGACTTGGGGTGCTTCCGGTTGCCGCACTCTACAGTACTCCAACCAGCTGAGTAACTGTCCAGTTTGTCACTTAGCTTTGGCGCTAGTTTGTCCAGGTCGGGCCAAGCGGCTCTAGCATCACGAGCAGGCTGCATTCTTAAAGGCTTGATCGTTTTTGAGCTGAACCTTATCCCCACATAACCCCTCCATGTCCACACCATGACCAGTTACTGTTGGCAGTAGTTGCAGCCTGCTCAATCAGGCGTCGTCGAAGGGGAGACCAACCTTTTGCTCGATGCTTAGTATTAATATCGACAGACCCACAGTCAAAGTGTACTTAAACACAACGGCCATGCCACCGTGGCTGACTGTCATCATCCCCGTGCGATATAGGTCATTAAGCTCACGCCATGACGACGGAAAACAACACGAAGCCCAGCTGGTACCAGGCGAATGTCAGAAGCATCAACTCAGATGCGCAGAAGTTACTGGAAAACTATAGTGGCCTCCGAGCGGAAGACGTTGTTCCCCATGTCTTAGAGCTGGTTCGTGCCCTTACCGTTCCTGCTGTACTTCTGCTGACTCTGCCAGCGGGATGAAGCATTCAAGGTCTGCCCTTATCCCTGTATAGGTCAAATGCGCTTTCTCTCCTTTCATCTCGCACGCCATCCTGCCTACGGCCGTGTCCTGGAATATCTCCGCAACAACCCGACGGCCGGGCTTCTCGACGCCGGCTGCTGCGTTGGACAAGAGATCCGCTTTTTAGCCCACCAGGGCATCCCTGGCCATCAGCTGTTCGGCCTTGACATCGAGAAGACATTTATCGACCTTGGGTACCGATTGTTCCAAGACAAAGACCGACTAGAAGCCACCTTCACGTTGGGGGATCTTACAGAGGACAATGATAGTGAGGCATTGGCACAGACGCTCGGCGGCAAGATCGATATCGTGTTTGCAAGCTCTCTCCTCCACCTCTGGAACTATGCAGAACAGCTAAAGGCGACAACGCAGTTGGTGCGGCTTCTTCGTGACCAAGTCGGCGTCATGGTCGTTGGTCGCCAGCTTGGCAGTCTGTTTGCGGGCGAGTATCCTCTCACTGGTTTCAACGATGGAACGCAGTATCGCCATAACTTGGAGTCATTGAAGGGATTGTGGCATGACGTCGGACAGGCGACCAGTACCCAATGGAAGGTGGAAGCACGGTTGGAGATGGAGGATCTCCTCCGGCAGAATCTCGATGCATCATGGGGAGACTCGAACATGCGGATGATTTGGTGGAGTGCCACGAGAGTCAAATAACATGATACCAAGCGACACCATGCTAGAAGATGACCTCTCAACTGCTTTGAATATGCAAGAACCTTACAGTAACACCAAACCAAACTGCAGTCAGCTTTGTTTCCTGGTTTTCCTGACCAACCATTTCCTGTGACTCCTTCTCTCTGAATTTTGTCTCCTGGGCTTTTATTCCGAAACCCATTCCCCAACTTCATAACTTTCACTAATTTACTTTCTCAGACATTCAACAGAGAATCGGCAGGATGTCCTCCACTACTACTGAACAGATCCGCAATCGCCTGGATACCCTGTGGAAGGTTGTGTTGTCCTCAGCTACGGATGAACAGCTCGAACAAGACAATGTCATTCCAGATTCTCTTCTCAAGGCCCATAATATTCGGCTTTCCCGGCATACATTTACTGCCGACTACGAGACAAACTCGAGCTACAACCCACCCATCCTGTTCTGTTCCCGCGCGCCTCGTTTGATGCGCGAGACGCCCATCAACCCGCAGGATTTTGATGAGAACTGTCCTGTCGGTGACAAGGCTCTGAAGTACCCTAATTACGTCGCTCCGCCTGCCGGTGTTATAAATATCTATCATACTCGCTGGTGCCCGACGAAACGCACTGTATCTGCTACCAAATATCTTGAAAAATGGGCTCTAAATGGGTTTCCCCGCCGACTGCCCCCAGGAGTCGTAGACATGGCGACAAACTGTGACATCCAATGGGTTGGGTAAGTGATATTTACTCCTCCCTATGTTTCGTGCATATATCTAACTATGACTAGTGTGCCTCATCCAATATATCCTGATTCGCGTGGTTTCCACCGCAGTTGGCCCGTAACGAACGAATGGGAGTCGAGAATATATGAATGTGGCCACATGCTTGAGCAAACTGACTTTCCACACGTCATCCTCATTACGCATCATTCCTGTAACGGACATGAGGGATCAATCATGCAAGGCGAGCTTGCTGCCATTATAACAGCTATGAGAAACCGCGCCGATCAGCCTCTGACACTGGCACAGGACGATGCCGGTGATGTACTTGACGAGGGACAAGGATCTAGGGTACCGGAAAGGGAACTGCGGTTTAGAAGTGAAAGGAGATATCCCGTAGGTCTCTTCCAACGACAAAATCTTTATAAATCACGGGCTAATCTGGTGCACTAGGTTCTCATGGTATCCATAGTTGGGCCTCAGCATGGACGTATTTACTATGCCTGCATGGACGATGGTACACGCATCGATATACGCCAGTCGAAGCTGTATAGCTTGGAAAGAAAGGATGAAGATCTGTTGAACTTCTTTTCTTGCTTTCTCCTTAGCAGGCCACTTCCAACGAAATAGTAGTTTTCATCTCGCCAGGACTTTTTTATTGTCGGGATTCAAAAGTTTCATCGTGTCTTCAGGCCATGCTCTTATTAGATACCCTTCAGCTGCTGCGTTTCTAGTTAGTACTAATCTTCAAGATCACTCTTCTTGGGGCGTATGAAAATCCAGCGCCCATCGTTGCACTGCAGAATGCAGATTTGTGTGATGTTTCAGGCCTGTACTTTTCCTGCCCTCAAAGCCAGAGATTTCTGCAGTGCAACGACAGGCCATAAGGAATCTCAGTACCTGGATCTTGGAGGATGAGACGCGGTTGCGGGCAAGGGGCTGTGTCGGTGGTTATTGTGGTTCGTGGCCAGAGCGGGGTGATCGTCGGTGACCCGTGTATCTGCCCGGTCGATGGCTGAAGTCCATGAAGACAATATACAGAACTCAACATTTCAATGAGCATCGTCCCACCATTCTGTATGCGTAGACTGTACGGAGTATTCGAGAGCTGTTCAGAGATGAAATAGATCATGTGCCAGGGCCGCATCTAAAGTGAACCTGGGTCGCACTAGTCCCGAAGCGGCTAGCCAGGAGCAACAAGCCGCCCCAGGCACGGGGAGTGGATAAGCGCGCAGGACGGTTGACCGTCGGGGAGTCTTTGAGAGTCTTTTGTGATCTTAAACTCTCCTTTCCTAATGTCTCAGAGTCTGGGGAACTCATTGAGCTTTGTTTGCTAACGGCTCTACGTCCTTTTCCTTTTTTATTGCTTTTTCATTTGCTGATCCGTCTTTTGCCTTTCTTTTTCTCGGAAACACTGACTTCGTGGGCCTGTGGCTCGAAACTCCTGTCGTCCTCCGATCCCATCGTTCCCAATCCCCGCCGCTGGTCGTGGCATTCCTTCGTTTCTACCGTTAACCGGTTCGTTTCGCGATCAATCACCGTTGATTGATACTTGCCAGTTCACGCTCGCTACCTGCGATTCTACTTCGAAGCGTCGACGCTGCCGAACTACACTCCTTCCGATGTTCCTGATCATCTGAATTCTCATTCTTGAACAACCCGCCCAACAGTATACGCAAATATGACTAGACCTAGAATTGTGCGAGCTGGTATGTTATGTCGGGCAAATACATGCTTGGCGCAGAATCGATGTGGCTGAATCGAATTGGTGCTTAGATACGCTCGACCTCCAAGACCACGATGCTCCCTCCGCGAAGGACCATACACACGCCATCCACACAAATGAAGAGACCGGCCTAGCTCCGCACCAAGAGAAGGAACTCCGTCATGCCGGCCACGATTCCAAAGCTGAAATCATGCACGGGCCCGATGGCCGCGACGGGGTTGATATCTACGATGGCACAGACGATATCCATATTGGGCTTGGTGTGCATCGGGATGAGGGCGATGTTGGCGACCATGAAGACGGTGACCATAGCGAGGGGGAGGATGACGATTTGTTGGATGATGACCTCATGGACAAAATCTCGAGCTCTCCCTCCATTGACGACGGTATGCTTCTACCTTGCGCGGGGGGTAGGTTCTGACCTGTCCGATAACTGACTGGCTTGGATAGATGATATCAACTTTGAGTTTGTATATGCGCTACATAACTTTGTTGCCACCGTCGACGGACAGGCAAACGCGTCAAAGGGAGACAACATGGTGCTGTTAGATGACAGCAATAGCTATTGGTGGTTGGTCCGAATTGTGAAGGATGGAAGTATTGGTGGGTGCAAACCCGAGGGTCAAGGGTCAAGCTAATTGACGTAGGGTATCTGCCCGCTGAACATATTGAAACACCCACGGAGAGATTGGCACGGTTAAACAAGCACCGAAATGTGGATGTAGGTGTTCTGCGCCCAAATATCGACTTTGACTGACAAATAAGCTCTCCGCGTCAATGCTTGGGGATAATTTGGAGAAATCCAAGAACCCACTGAAAAAGGCAATGCGCCGACGAAATGCAAAGACTGTCACCTTCACCAGCCCAACGTACATTGAAGCTTCTGACAATGATTACTCGACCGAGGAGGAGGATGACGATGACGACGTCTCTTTTACCGACGAATATGCACAGCAAGAATATGAACAGCAAGAAGAGCAGAACGAGGATATTGTTGTCGAACCGCTGCGTCCAAAGTCTAAAGGTGTTGAAGAGTCGCAAAACGCGGAGAAAGAACCTACTGCTGCCAGCCCGGAAAAGCAGCGATCAAGCCAGGAGATTTTTGAGCAAGAAGACCCTATTTCCCCTACATCTGAACTTAACGTTAGCCGGTCAAGGAATGGCACGCTTAGAAATACCGACTCATTCTTCAAGGACGACACTGCGGAGACCAAGAAGATTTCTCTCACTCCGAACCTGCTGCGAGACGAGGCCGCGTCCGGCGAGCCAAGAGAGGTATGCACCCCTCAATTCTATGATATATTTAGCAGATGATGCTGACTCATTGTAGACTCGTATCAGCCTAGAAGCACTTGATAAACTCCAACCGGACGAAAAGAAAGATGACAAGAAGAAAAAAGACAAAAAATCTGGAATGCTTAGCGGTCTGTTCAAAAGAAAGGACAAGAAATCCAAGTCCGGTGATGATGAAGAAAGCACGGAGAAGCATTCGGGCGAACTGGCTCGCTCATCGCCATCGCCGAAGGCATCCATGGAATCCGTTTCCTCCCCCGAAGCACGTCCAACGAAACACGCCGGACCGGCGAGGCAAACTAGCAAGCTTCAAAAGCAACAACCAGAGGCAGCTCAGCCAAAGGAATCCTTCGAACAAAAGGAAAGAGCCCCGAGGGAGACCCAAAGAGATCAGACGATACGTCAAGTAGTACTCGACGAAGTGGAAGAGATCTCTGGACCCTCTCGTTTCAAGCCGTACGAGCCAGAACAGAGCGCGCCGACGGTCAGTATACCGAGCCCTCAAAAGAAGCCAATGTCGCCAACCTCACCAACGTCTCCAATCTCACCAATGTCACCCATTGGCGGTCCCAACCGGCAGCTCCCACCAAACCAAGGCCCAGCGCCCTATTCGCACTCCGTAACATCACCGCCGCAAAAGTTCGCTCCAAGCCAACCAACAGAGCAATTCCGCTTTGTCGATTCGCCCGTCAGCGTATCCTCGCCCCTGGACCGCCAGCGCACGCCCAGCATCCCAGGTCTAACCACCGACCTCCCACCCGCCGAAGACAGCCAATACTCGCCGGACTCGCCGCCCCTCTCCCCAGCCGACACAACGGACAGCAGACGCGCCGACGTCGACGCCCCCGCCACACCCTTCGAAGCACCAACTCCCACATGGAGCGACGCCAGCCTGCGCTCGTACCTGGAGGACGAGAACGAGCTGCGCGACCTCTACGTCATCGTCTACGACAACTCGAATATCCCGCCTGCTGGCCCCGAGCATCCGATTACGGGGAACCTGTTCAAGGACGAGAGCAAGAGGCTGCGCGAGATGAATAGCCAGTTGGACTCGCTGTTGTCGGATTGGGTTAAGCGCAGGGTGCGCAGGTCGACGGCGACGAGTCAGTAAGCTACTCTGACTGGCTGGCTAAGGGTGGCTGGTGGATTTTATTTTTTTATATTTATCTTATGTTATGACTAGCCGGGCGCTATGATGTGCTGGACGCATGTATTTCTGGATTGGGATAGGGATAGGGTTAGATATATTTCTGTGGACTTTCGCCCTTGTTTCTTTTCTTTTCTCCTGTTATATATTATTCACGAATACCATGTTCTTTTACTTGACTTGCGCGTCTAGGTGCTGCTGGCATTGCGGCCCCATTGAAACATTTGCTGTAACATCCTGCAACTTATGCACTCCAGGTATGCTTATATCGACATGAGTGACCGTAACACATATTCCAAGAAGAAGGAAAGGGGAATGAGGATGCTATGTTTCGAAAGAAGATATCAAGTTATAGATCCGACTCAATCACCGGCTGCCTTTGGTTTTGCCTCCCATTTCATCGTCCTATCATAGTAATAGATGACACCTTGCACCTGCTAGATATCCCCAGACCCAGCCCTACCTATGGCGAAGCCTTCGGTATCGGAAGCGGTCTTGCCAGAGGACTCGCAGTCCTCGAAGCAGGAAGCTCAACGGCGGCATGGTTCAGTCCTGGATTAGTCTCCGTACCTATGTAGATGCGTTAGTCATTATGGATCGCCTTCTTGTTGAGTAGTATATTGCGCCCATTGACTCATACCTTGAATCTCATGGACAATCCCACTTCCAGCCTCATGTGCTGGCTGCTGCCAGCCCCCGCCCTCAGGTAGTCCAGCCAAGTCGGACGCTTTTTTCTCCTTAGGAGTACCCTGGTGCCCCGGCCGCCTGCGTCGGCGTCGGCGCCGAAGCCACCATGCTGCGCCGGCTATGCCACATAACGCCAGGAGACCTAGAAGGCCGCCGATAAGCCCGCCTGCCCAGGCGGGGAACCCGGAGGAACCGTCTGAGTCCTGGGTGGCTGTGGAGCTATCGGATGCATAAGGATACCAGGTGGCGATGGGCTTGGTGTAGGGTGTGGCGAAGAGCTGGCTGAGGGATTCGTTTGTCCAGGTTGCGGGGGAAGTGCGGGTTGCAAAGCCGGAGGAGCTGGAGCATGGATGAGTTAGTCTCGCTTGTATTTGTAGATGGATCGTCGTCTACTCTAGGCTAATGGAACATACTTTCCGCCTATTTGTTCTGACACCAGAGAAGGCACTTCGTATTCGCTCCATATTGCTGGATCGTATGTGTTCTGGAACTCCCCGCTGTTCAGGTTGAAGACTCTGATTGCGCCGTCTATGCAAGATCGTTCACCACCGAGGATTGTCCCGCCAATCACTAGCATCCTGTCGGGGTATGGCTTGACGCAGTTATGATATCTTCGGCCTTCGAGGCGGCGGCTGTCACCTGTGTAGAGACGAATCCACTCAAACGATGGCAGTGACAGGACGTAAGCAGTGTCTACCGGCGGGTTAAGGTAGTTGATGCCGTCATATCCTCCATAGACGTAGATGTTGTGGGAGGAGTTGTCTGGGGCGCTTGCATATACTGCACAGAATCCGGCAAGCATTGGAGGAGCATCGCCTGTAGTGTTCTGGTTATACCTGCATCTGATTAGTGCCCAATCCACTTAAGTGGAAATGACAGCTTCTTACCAAGTATCTCTGGCAATGTCGTAGATAGAAACGGTCGTCATGAAGCTGGGACTAATACGCTCGCTCTCGGCCTGTTGTGCTTCACTCAAGCTATCTTCATCGATGAGGGACTCGACCATAGTCACCCCTCCAATAAGCACCACAGCGCCGGCCTCAGATACAGGAACCCAGACAGCCTCTGCTTGGACGCGGGGCGGTATATGTTCAGGTAATGAAACATTCGACCAAATAGCATCCGCCGGGCGCTCTGACATATTGACCTTGACCATCTGCCGAGAGAGGTTGAAGGCTGTTGTATTATCCCATATTGGGCCCCAGTCCGGAGCGCGCGCGCCGCTGACATAGAAGCCCAGGTTCTCACTAGGAATAGAGACCCCAGCGCCGTGGGTGATATAGCGCGTAACGGTACCCATGTTGGCAGTAGTAAATTGGTCCTCGGATGTGGCATCGCCATCTTTGGATGGTTCGTAGGCGAGCACCGCGTCTGCAGAGGTTTGACTGGCTGCGCCAAAAGGATCCTCAATCCCGCTGCACCGGCATAGATACCAGAATCAGAAATCGTTTCGATACGGACATAAAAAGGCAATGCATACCCGTAAAGCCAAAACGTAGCGTCGTTGGCAAACATGTACCCGTCCAGAGCAGCAAGCGCCGACTCAGAGCCGGCCCCGGGCTTGGGCACACTCCCAAAGATGGCCGTAAAGTTCATCGTCGGCGCGTTGAAAGAGGATGAAAGGTTCATGTAGTAGACGAAGCTTGCATCCTCCTCTGAGACGGCATTAGTGGTCAGCTACGAGACTCGATTGAGAGATTCGGTATGCCCTTACCGTCGCTGTCGACCTCAACAGAGCCATCCTCGTTGCGTCTGCACAATCTGCTTAGCACTGTTTATTGTCTCTATGAAGAGACTCGTCCGTACTGCTCCCACGTAAGTTCCCCTCCATCGATATAGACCCGATCGCGAACGGCATTGACTGCAGCACACAGAATCAGAACCAGAAGCCGGCCGACAGCACCTGAGAACAAGAACGGAATCACCTCTCGCGAGCCCCCAGTCGCAGAACGAAACATTGACTGGATCGTTGAGTCTCTGGGTTCTTGATAGGGTCGGGAAAAGTGGAACGAGGAGGGCGAACATCCATGGACAGCGTGGCATGGTCGCGTGGAGGGTTCGGGCAGAAGATCAAGGACTGACGGCTTGAGACTCGAGAGCGCGAGTCAAGTGTGACTGTGACTGTGCCTTCCCCTTTCTTCGCCCGCTGCATGGCTGAGTTGGCTGCCTCGCGCTCTTGGTTTGATTACTTTCTTTTCTTTTCTTGGAGCCGTGTAACCACAATTGAGACATCCATACCGTTCGGGGTAGTGGGCGTCGTACAGGCCTGGGTAGAGGCACTTGGCACACAACCTGCTTACCGACCTAATAGAACGAGGAATACGAAGTCACAGCATGAAGAACTGTAGAGGGGACTGCCCCGGGCCGGTTATTATGCAGGCAAGTCGTGGGCGAATCAGCGAATCCCTGCCCTTTGGTCTAGGGCTTACTAGCTCTACTATTACAATATTAGTCCTAGATATATATTGTGATGTACGGACGAAAGCAACATACTTTCGAAGTATAGAATGTAGATGTATTGGTGCCCTGAAGACTAACGTGCATGTGCAGCGTACTATGTCCTAACTTAACTCCCAGATCTAATCCCAGATCCACTGAAAAAAAAAAAAGACAAAATGGTTCATCTAAAAAATAACGCCGGTGTATGTTGATATGTGTAATGTATGATGTAACAGCCTGATATAGTAGGTAATGGGGATGATTTAAGAATCTATGCTCCGCCCCGTCCACCTTGCACGCAATGAACAATGCCCTGCCGAAAATAAAAGAAGATGCCAGTAAGCAATGAAGCACCTTGAAACCGAAAAGATAGCAATATAGTCGTCACGTCGTAAGAATGTATGCAGTGATGTTGATGGGTGTCAAACTCAAACCGCACCGTATCGTTGTCGGTCCCCCTCGAGTAAAGACTGGCCCTCGGGGCTGGTGTCGGTTTGCTTCCGCGAAGGAGAAGGAATCCAGCCTCGCATCCAGCCGTGCACGCGCTTCCAGCGACTCCGTCCGCGCTTGGGATCCTCAACCTCAATGACGGAATCGTCGTCGGAGCCGTACATGAGGAACTGGACGCCCATAGAACCGTCCAGGAAGAGGACACCAAAGGCCCCGAGGAAGAAAGGGATGGCGCGCTTCACCCAGTCTACCCGGTTGTTGCCGTCTGCGTCTGCCCATCCGCCGCCGCCGTACGGTGCGAAGTCGTACCAAGCATTCGGGTTTGTGAGAAGGGAGGACGAGTAAAAGAAATTGCCGCAGAATGCTGCCATGAACAGTAGAGGGGATAGGCCTGCGGTGCTCTTCCGGCGGTAGTTCTTGTACAGCTGAGGAGGTCGGGAGCCGAGATAGAGAACTGTGGACATCCAAGAGAAGATGGTTCCGAAGAACTCAAGGGTCAGACCCGAGGAGGGCGGGACTGGATCAGCTTCTGTAGGGGCTGCATTGGCGGCGACGGCGCAGAGCATTGACGCCAACAGCATAGTGCGCGCAGCGGTGTTTTGCATACCCGAGTTACTGCCAGACCTAGCGATAGACCGCCGCGAAGAACTCATCTTCTCATTAGAGTATGAAGATGATGCAGTGTTCACGACACCCGCCAATCGATCCTTGATGTCGGGAACGTCCTTCGAGTCTGACCCCGCGGAAGCCCGTGGAGAAGGACCGATTACCGACGAGCTGTCGTCAGAGAACGAGATACCCTCTATGACCCTCGGGTGTGCAGTGTCGTCATCATAACGAGAGAGCGTGGCAAAGTCATCATCCCGACGGCCCTTGTAATGAGTGTACCAGAAGAACTGGAACACCAGAGCCACATCCACGCAAACATAGTAGCCCGCGATAATGACCTGCCAACCGGCCTGCCGAGTGAAAAGGGCGCCGAGAAGATTGCCCATGTCACCAAGACACCATATGATCAGGAAGAATATAGACAGCCCCGATGTCGACTGCAGCTGGAAGTTCTTGTAGATCTGCGGAAGCTGGGCGAATAGCCATGATATGATGCTGAGAGTGCCGAGTGTAGACGAGAGCAGGGCGAGTGGGGTGGGAAGGCAGATGTGGATGTAGGAAGAGAGCGTCGCGAGGAACGGCGAGGTGGGTTCGCAGTGTTGCGGGAGGGACGGGGCGACAAAATCTATTAAGGGAGGAGGCATATCGAAGTGTATCCGGTGTATTCGGTGTATTCAAATCCTCTAATGGTGGGAGGGAGGGATGACGAGGTGGTGGGCGATAAGACAAGTAGACTGCGGAGACGCGGAGACGATAAACACGGGGTAAAAATGTCGGAGAGCTGATTCAAAGTCTAGGATGAAAGACGAGGACAAAGCGGCGCAAGAAAGACGAAGTAAGAGGGAAAGACAAAGATGATAAAGACAAGAAGACGAGGAGTCGGGAGATAGGGAGGGAGGGAGACCTGGTGATGGGCAGCGTTGCAGTCGAGTCATCCGCCCTCTGGGGGTCACGAGCGAGCATCTGGGGCTGACTGGCCGATAAGCAGGTCCGATCTCTCGCTCCGTCGGGAAACTCTGAGCCCTGATTATCGCCTGCCCCTGATTGGCTGCCGCTAAAAGTCAGGCATCAACCAGGCAGCAGCGTCAAGCCAAGGCCGATAATTCGGCGCTTTAGTCAAGCGTTTATTCACCACTCATTCCTGTAAAGGCATCTATCCAGATCTACCCATCTATCCAGAGGACGACGACGATCTCGAACTGCTACTGCTACTCCGACGGCTATGTCTCGAGCTGGACCGATGGCTGCCCCCGTGATGACGATGATGACGAGTGCGGCGTCGCCGGCCACTGTGCGACCCTTGCCCATGCGAACCCCCATCACCCCTGCGCTCCTCGAGCTTATTCTCCAAGAAATTCCCTAAAAGGGCACCGCCCACAGCGCCCAGCAACCCGTGGCTCTTCTTGTGTCCCAGGTAATACCCCGTCGCACCGCCGACAAGCGCACCGCCTATTCCCCGCTCTCTGTCTCCCCCTGCCTCGGCATCTGGTTCGTCGTGGTCGCGGTCGCGGTCGCGGTTGACTGAGGATGAAGAGTCCATCGCTGATGAGTGGTGAGAGTCGTCATGCGGATGAGATTCGCTGAAATTGGTAAGCTAGTGACGACAGAGTTGCACAAGAAGGGAGGTGAGAGGGTTAGGCAGCCGTACTAATATTCCGCATTACTTCCTCGCGCCCGAGGTTCGTAGTGCGGGCTTAGATGGGCGTCGTTATATCCATGTCCATTTGCGTAGGAGTCTGTGCTACCCACAGCCGGCGCATGGCTCAGGTACTCATGTTGTGGCTCGGGGGCCGGATGGTAGATGGCGGGGCTCTGGCTGTACTCCTGGCCGTGGGCTGATGGGGCGTACTCGGAGTATGGCTGCTGATTGTACGCGTTATGGTACCCCTCGGGCGGCGGATTAGGCGCTGGATGCGGCTCATAACCGTACGCTGGCCCTTGGTAATGAGGTTGATTCTCCGCAGGTGGGTAGCCGTGGTCTTGCAGTGGCGCGTAGGTCTGGTGGTAAGGGTCCGACATGGTGACCTTGAAGCTGAGAGATTTGCGGGAACTTGCAGAGAGTTGGAGAAGATTGGAATAAGATGAGAAGAAGAGAGGCTGAAGGGAGATTATATTTCTTGGGTTGTTTGCTACTGACGGCGCTGGTCTGATGACTTTGTCAGCCGCACTTTCACCTTCACACTTGAGTCACTCTCACTCTGGTCATTCTGTGATGTTGCACAAGGCCTCTTTCTCATTTATCCAAGACAAGACAAGACAGGATTCACTTTTGCTCTGGTAAAAACAAGGTCATCAACATAGCTCTCTACAAATCAGCTTGCTATCGTCACTAACATACATTTACCCTCTACAGCCCCCACCCTTTGACCTTCTTCATGAGCGAATACCAGTCCTGGACATAGGGAAGGGCCACGTGCGGCCCATACAGCTCCTGCTCCCACTGCGGACTGGGGGGAGCAAGCCCCGTCTCCTTCAGGCACGACTCTGCCAGTTCCTCCAGGCTGCCGCCCCGATCATACCCCTGGTCCACCTTGCCCCGAGCAGCCATGATGCGCTTCCTCAAGGCTTCAGTCTCTGCTTCATCAGCAGCAAGACTCTCAGGATTGACCACCACACCGTAGTTGTCACGAGCACCCTGGATTGTCACCAAGCGCCGCCGAACCTCCAGCGCCACCTTCTCCGCAGGTCTGGTCAACGGATCTCCAAGACCACCGCCTCCCCAAGTAATCCACTCGAGCAGATCACCGGGGTCAACGCGGATGTGGTCACACTTGGAGGGCAGCACCTCGACCGGCGGAGCATCCTGCGACTTGGAGTATCGATACAGGATTTTCCGAGACCGGGCACCTGGCTTTCCGCCACGGATACCCCACGGCTTCGTGAACCACCGGTCATCGTGGATGCTAAACTCACCGCGGGCTAGGAAGCGGTAGTTTGTGCGCTGTGCGTTGCCACCGCGGTAGAAGCCTGCACCACCGCTGTCCGGTACACTCTCGTTGGCTTCGATGCGGAGCGGGTAGTTCAGCTCGATGATCTCCGTGGGAATCGACTTGATGGCCGGGAAGAGACAGTGGCAGTCAAGACCATCGCCTGCATTGCGTGCAGGGACACCACCGAACCCAATCTGGTACAGCTGGTACCATTCTCCGTCTGGCTTGTAGCCGGAGTAGAAGAAATGAGGGGAGTCGCTGAAACCCGCGGCGGCGGCGTAGTCTTTGTTCTTCATGCCAATGAGGGCTTGCATGACGTCCATCGTTCGACCCATCATGTGCGTACGGCATGAGATGGGCGCAGGCCGAACGGGTTTCAGGATCGTGCCCTGTGGGATGTGGATGTCGATCAGGTCGTGGAAGCCGTCGTTGATGACTGTGCCGGGTGCTGCAGAGGCGATCATGTAGTAGCCGATGAACATGCGGAACATGGTCTCGGACAGGTAGAAGTTGATGCTGTGGTCGCTTTGCGGCGAGGTCCCGCTCCAGTCGAACAGCAGGCGGTTGCCTTCGATCTTGGTCATTGTGCAGGTCAACGCCCAGGGTCCGACCCCGTGGCCGTCGTCGTCGACGAAGTCGGTGAATGTGCTTGGCTCGTCGCCAAAGTCCGATTCGATGATCTTGACCATTGCGGTGCGGTTGCGTAAGAGGAGCTCGTTGCAGGCGGCAATGTAGATCTCGCATCCGAATCTGACCACGAGCTCGCAGACACGGCTGGAAGCTGTTCGGCATGCGGCAATGATGGCCATCAGGTCGGATCTGTACCAGTCGGGCTGTCGGGAGTTGCGGCACAGCAGGTCGACCACGTCCGTGTTCATGGCGCCCTTTGCGTAGAGCTTGATACAGGGAATCTGGACGCCGTCGTCGAAGATGGACGAGGCGTTGATGGACATGCTGCCTGGGACGATTCCACCCACGTCGGTCAAGTGTCCGAATTGCGAAGCCCAGCCAATCAACCTGTGCTCGTAAAAGATGGGCAAGAGGACAATCACGTCGTTCAAGTGGGTCACGGCTCCTTCGATCATGTACGTGTCGTTGGTGATAAATACATCGCCTTCTTCAATCGTTCCTTTCCACGCTCGAAGGAACTGAGTGATGAAGCTGCCAAATTGGCCAACAAGCATCTTGCCCTCGGCGGTGGTGATAACATTGAATTCGTCCTGCTGTTCACGGATGGCAGGGGACATACTGCAGCGCAGCATGAGAGTGTCCATCTCGCTGCGGATGGAGGCTAGGGCAGAAGCGACCAGAGTAGGTATCAGCGGAGTCGACTGCACAATCTCAAGGGCCGCCTCTGCAGTCTCATCTTTTGATTGCTCTTTAGGTGTCTCTTCAGAGGGACGGATGAGGATGTTGCCAATCGAGTCGATCTCACCATAGCACCCGGGAAGGATCAGGGTGTTGCTGTCCATTTCAGTGATGATACAGGGACCCTCCACCCGCACGCCTTGGCGACTGATCTTCTCACGATCCCACAGCGTGGCTTCCATTGTTTGCCCCTTCACAACGATCTGCTTCTTCGAAACCAGTGCATCGGCAGGGGGTTCAGTGGACTCGGCCTTGGCCAGTTGAGGAATGTCAATGCCAGGGGAAGCGTCGGACGAAACAACTTCCAGACGCATCAGCTCAAGCTCGAAGTTGGGGAGGCAGTACTTGAACTGCTGCTCGTGGAGCTGGTCGAATTTCGCTTGTAGGAGCTCTCTCCACGGCCCGTCTGTCAGCAGTAGGTCTTGAGCCTCTAGCTCGACGGTCAAGTTCAATGCTTGGCCGCGGTATCGCAGATCAAGATGGTAGCTGATGTTGAGCGGCATGGTCTGGCCGCCGTTTGAGCTTGTCATGGTATCCTTGCAGGTTGCCTCTAGCTCGTCGAACCGCTCTTTGACCTGCTTCGCGGTTGTAGCCGAGAGGAGGCGGATGAAAGACAGTGACTGGGAGTGGCTCAGCCTTGTAGTGGCATCACCTAGGGCACACAGGGTTCCTGGCGACGGGGGAACAATGACCGGCCAGGCTCCGAGTAGCTTGCCGACGGCGTTGGCATGGAGGGGACCTGCACCTCCGAAGGCAACAAGAGCAAACTCCTTCGGGTCATAGCCCTGTTCGACAGAGACCAGGCGCAGAGCTCCATACATGGTCTCGTTGACCAAGTTGACAATGTCCTCGGCGGTTTGGGTTACCGACAGCTTCATCTGTTCCGCAATATCCCCTACAGCGGCCATTGCAGCTTCTGTGTTCAGGTTGAATTCGCCCCCAAGCAGGTTCTCCGGCAGGTATCCGAGCACGAGATTGGCGTCTGATACAGTGGGCTCCTTTCCACCTTTGTTGTAACAAGCAGGACCCGGAGTGGCGCCTGCACTCTCCGGACCGACTCTCATGGTCTCTGTGATGCTCATGTACTTGGCGATGGAACCACCTCCTGCACCGACAGTTCGAATGTCGACGGCCGGCGAGCGGACGGTCAGCGAGCCTACGACTGTCTCACGCCGGAGCTGGGGCTTGCCCTGGTGGATGATTGCAACGTCTGTTGAAGTTCCGCCCATGTCGAAGGTAATCAAGTTCTTGTACGGCGTATTTCGCGTGACGACATCCGCAACTCCCTGCACGCCTCCCGCAGGACCAGACATAAGGATGTTCACCGGCAGCTCCCCTGCCAGCCCTAAGCTCGTCAAGCCACCGTCCGACTTGAGAATGCGGATGGTGTTCCCGTCTTCGGCAAGTAGGTCTTGCAGGTTACTGAGGTAGGTCTGAACAACAGGCTTGACAAGCGCATTGGTGCAGGTCGTCAGCGTCCGCTCATACTCGCCCACCTCCCTTAGCACATCACTCGACGAAATAATCGTCACACCGTCACCAAGCACTTCTCTCACAATCCCCGCTACCAAGACCTCATGCTCACTGTTACAGTGCGAGTTGAGCAACGAGATCGCCACAGCATCAGGTCGTTCGTCACCAACCCAACTCTTCAAATCCTTTCTCAACGCATCAACATCAACTCCAACAACACCCTCCCCATCCACACTCATCCGCTCCTGACACTGTATCACTCTTTCTAGCGGCACGATCGGATCCGGCGGTGTGTAGTGCAGCCAAGCCCCCAGGCCTCCCGGGATCTGCGACCGCCGCACAGCAAGGATGTCCTTGTGTCCGGCCGTGACGATGAGACCAGTTTTCGCGCCCTTCCCCTCAAGCACGGCATTCGTGGCGACCGTGGTGCCGTGGTGGATGAACTGGAACTTGCCATCCCAGGCGAAGCGCTCCTTGAGGGCCTGCTGCACCTTTCGGATGCCGTTCTTGATTCCGATACTCTGGTCTTCGACTGTTGTTGGCACTTTGGCGCGCGCCACTTGGTTGTCGGGGGTGAAAGCGTAGACATCGGTGAATGTGCCGCCTACGTCGGCTCCTAGCCGGTAGCCGTCTTGGTTGGGCATTGTGTATGAGGGTTAAAGTAGGATGAGATAGGGGGAATGATAGTCGTTGACACAGAGACAGGGGGAGGCGAGTATTATAGGGAAACTACATCGAGGGGTAGAATGAGGGGCACGGCATAGACGATGCCTGCTGTCCCAGGAAGTATACGTATCGACCGACGATAGAAGGACAATCTTATCGCAGACTCGTACGAGTTTCTCCGTCTGTTCTCCAAGGTACGAGTCGATCCCTGCAATGCACAAATAAGAATGCAGGAACGTGGCAATGGCTTACCTCTTTAGGGCACAGATAGCGCTGGGAGATTATCTTCACGGCCCACCCGTTATCAACTGGTCAACCCCGAGAGACCCCAAGACTCCAATTCTTATCTCAAACCGACGGCGAGTATCGTTTCTCGGCATATCAGGGATGCTGACTCTAATTGGAACGCCGATCTGCCCATGTGAAGTTTGAGGGTTTCGGGAGTGGGACATTCTGGGACTTATGGACAACAAGATTCCAGTATGTCTCCTCCTAGAGGTTTAATGCATCTTCCTGGTCGATACCGTCACTGATGGCATAGAACGTCATTATGAAGCGCGGGGAGATGCGTTAGTGCATGAGCTGCATGGACTAGGCTCTAGGCAAGCGGCAGGATGGACAGGGAGGGATGGTCGCCTCATAGGCTAAGATGCTGATACTGATAGCGACAATGATCTGAGCTACCCCCCATGTTTGGCTACGCAACGGCATGGCATGGTATGCCATATCGATGCCTGTTATCGTCACGTATATAACTCTCCCACCTCTACTGACTCTGACTTGTCCTACACGTCCTCATCATCATCAACATCTCGTCCACCACGATGCAGGATAAAGAAAAAACCCCATACTCACCAGAGGCCACAAGCCCCCAGGCAGCCGAAAATGCCATCGAAGAAGGCGAGGTCTTTGCAGCCACCTCCTCAGGCGTCAACTTCCGCAAGGTAGGCTGGTTCAATGCCACCGTGATCTTCACCAAGATCCTCTTCGCCACGGGCGTGCTCTCGCTCCCCTCAGCCCTGTACTCCCTCGGCGCAGTCGGCGGCGGAATCAGCATCGTCGCCTGGGGCGCCTTCAATTGCTACTGCTTTGTGATCCTGGGCAACTTTCGCAACAGACACCCGCACTGCCACTCGATTGCGGACATGGCCGAGGTAGCAGGAGGCGTGGTCGCGAAGGAAGTGACCGGCTTGCTGTTTATCATCGCATATGTCCTTGTAACAGGAAGTGGGATCATTGGTGTCTCAACCGCTCTAAATGCGCTATCTCACCATGCAGCCTGCACAGTCTGGTGGTCGTTCCTAGCGACCGTGGTCATCGTGGCCACAGCATCCATCCGCAAGCTCGAGCACGTCGGCTGGCTATCCTATGCCGGATTTCTATCTATCTACGTTGCCGTGCTGATTGTCGTTATCGGAGTCACGCAGCAAGATAGACCTGCTGCTGCGCCCCAAGAAGGACCGTATGACCTGGGGTATGTCGCTATCAACGACCCCGGGTTCGCGGCTGGAATGGTGGCGTCCTGCACGATCTTCGTGTCCTCAGCGGGCACGAGTGCCTTCCTGCCTGTGATCTCGGAGATGCGGAATCCGAGGGAGTATAAGAAGCCGTTGTATTTTTGTATGACGCTTGTGACGGCATCGTACCTGGCGTTCAGCTTGGTTGTCTATCGGTGGTGTGGGATGTGGGTTGCTAGTCCGTCGTTGGGGGTATGCCTCCCTCTTTCTTACCCTCTTGTGCTGTGGTAAATATCACTGACACCACGTAGAGCGCCGGACAAACAATCAAGATGGTCTCGTACGGCGTTGCGCTGCTCGGTCTGATCGTGAGCGGTACGCTCTATCTACACGTATGCCCATCCCACCCTTCACAACCCTCCACTCTGACATGGCAAACCAACAGGTCGGCGCAAAATACGTCTTTGTCCGCCTCCTGCACAGAACTCACCACCTACAATCCAACACCCTAACCCACTGGACCACCTGGTTCGCCTGCACAACGATCCTCGGCGCACTAGCCTTCGTGCTCGCTTCCGCAATTCCAATCTTCAACTACCTGATCGCGCTTGTGGGCTCAGTGTGCTTTGCGCCCCTGGCCATGAGTCTGCCGGGGTGGCTGTGGCTGTATGATCACGGCGAGTACAGGAAGGGAAATGTAGGACAGAAGGTCGTGTGGGTGCTGCATGTGGGCCTTGTGCTTCTGGGACTGTTCTTTTGTGTGGGCGCGACGTATGGCGTCGTTGTTGAGATTGTGGATGCGTATGAGAGTGGGGTTATTGGTATGTATTTCCTGTACCTGGATGGGTTGGGATGGCGTTGTGAGGCAGTTAGGGCTTGTATGCTGACTGATTGGTTTGCGTAGGGTCGGCGTTTAGCTGTGCGGATAACTCGGGGTCCTCGTGATGGACTTTCCCAGTGCCAGATCCGCTTTGTCTCGTGCATCGGACTGCCTACGGCCGGGCGCACACAAACGATGAATACCAGACTCTTGGTGGGGACGACATTTTACCTACACATTCAAATGGAACTGCACCTGTACTCCGTCCTCCGTGCCGGTCCTAAAGGATCCATACCCCGTCCTGCCTAGCCCTAATAGTTCACCCCGAACCCGGTTCCAGGATAAAGAGCCGGACTCGGGCTCCATGCAGATCAGTTACACCGTATGCCAACCACAAAGAACGGCGCCTTGCGGGATCGCGATCCATGTACCCGGCGATCCGGATGGCCCTTCCGCGTGGTGGCCGGAGGGTCAGGGCTATAGGGACTACGTACTATGTACTACCGAATGACTCGGCCGTGTCGGATGCCATGAGTTTTCATTGCCAGACGTGCAGGAACTAGTACATCTCATGCATGCGGATTCCTGCTCGAGCAATAGTCTCGTTTGCTCGCAGCTTCATGGGTCATGGGGCTGCGGGGACATGGGTATATGCAGGCAGGCGTTCCTGGGCTTGCCTGGAATAAACTGCACAGTGTGATGTTTGCCCTATCCCAACCATTCCAATAGGCTTACCTACCCATGTACCCCGACCCGTGTCTATGTAGTATAACTCAATAGCGTGTGTCTATTCCGGCCCCAGGACTGCACATATTCCCTTTTAAGGGCAGTGTAGTTATCAGCTTCTGTTTTCTCCGCCAGCCGCCCTATTCTCGATATCGGTGCCATCCTAGTCCTCGTTTCCGTCTACTCTTCTTATACTCCGCAGAATCACGCCCTGAGTTCGCTGAGCTTCATGCCATTGCTATACTGCCTGTCTATATCTGCGTCATATCTGTCAACCTGTGCCCTCCAGTTCATTGAGCCCTCGAGCCCGGTCTCATCCCTATACGTACGCAAACATATCAGGCCTGTCATCCGAATATCCACGATGACCAGCCTTCTCTGCGCCTGCCTGCCATTCCTCACTCCATACATTCCCTGGACAAGACCAAGACCAAAGCCAACCTCACCCTCAACCTCACCCTCACCCTCAACCTCGAACCACCCCACAACCGCACCACCAAGCTCAGGCTTAGAGTCCTCAACAACGCCAATGCCACTCCCAGACAGCACCATCAACCCCGCCTACATCTCCGAGCAAGAAGTCCACGAAATGCTAGGCATATCCAACTGGACCCGAGATCCCCATACCTACACCAACACCAACAGACCGCCCAGCTCAATCTACGGACCCGAGTCCTCCTCATTACCGCCTACACCCACGACACCATACAGCTTCCAGTTCCAGCTTCACGGCTACTTGGTTTCGACCGTTGAGGCAACGACAATGACACATGAGCATATGCTTGCGGAACGGCCGCTCTCCGCCTACACGTACACCTCTGCGTCGACTTTGCGGTCTGCGTCTGCTTCGGCGGCGGAGAGGAATGGACCTGGGGTGGACTGCGTGGATGGTGACAACGGAACTGAGCCCTCGCCCTCGACCTCGACCTCGACCTCAACCGAGTCGTCAAACGGCATGATCCACAAGGAGGTGATCGTTGAGCAGCGCATAGAATATGTCCCGTCCCATACATGAATATCCTATGCAGATGCAATGCACAGAGTGAGTCAAAGCACTTTAGACAGAGAACAGCCTAAAGGTATCAATGATCTTCTATTCGGAAATCGGCTTTGCGTTCTAGGCCACCTGGGCGCAACGTAGCAGCTGGAGAGAAATTCTTGTCGGGCCCTGGCTTGAGGGACATACGTGCCTAGTTACCGGCTGGATGGCCAAACAGGGCAAAGACAGCTGAAGGCAGGCGGATCCTCCCTTCACGCGGGATGCGGATTATAGTTGTTGTTTACCATACCACGGGACTAGAATCGTTGGGTTATATTAGTAGGCACCAGGGACGGGGGGAACAGGGGTAGGACTGTGCTTCTGTGCAGTTGTCCCGAAAGGTTCAGAGGCTGGGGAACAGCTTGCGAGTGGACGGGGCTTGGGTGTGCTGAGGATTGCAGCAGCGTAGAGGGTATGTATAGATGTCCATGCGGGTATCCGAGGCATTAGGCTTGAAGGAGAAGACTTGAAGCGAATATGAAACATGAATTATAAAAATATACTAGCTAATAATAATAACCTCTGACTTCAACAGAAAACGAATGCCGAAGCCAACGCGTACTCCCAACCCGTGCATCAGTCTCATTAGGTACAGTCGAGCATCCCGATATGTAAACAGTAACCAGCTTGGGCTCGCCCCATGCCCCCAGCACTTGGTAGGCCGACGCGAACCAAACGGTCTCTATAAATAACAGTGAATGAACCGGGCAACCCCGGGCTTAAAGAACAGAAGATGTGATATGTAGGTGTTCGTACGAGGCATCATCGGGATGGTGCGTGTCTTAGGAGGAAGCTCAACGAAGTTTCCCATCCGGATGTAATGATGGGTAACCAAGGCAGCAAGATGGTTGCGATGTCGTTGTGTTTATAATACACCAAAATTGATTTTCCATCCGACACGACGCGGCGTGACCAGCATCAACCGAGTGCGCCAGAGCTGTTAGCGAAACTCCCTTTGCACCACAGCGCCAAGTTCACCATGAGGGCATCAATCGACATAGCAACATTGGTCATTAAGTCGGCATCAGAGAAAGCATCCTAATACAGCGGTGACTTGACGTCTTGGACGCCACGCCTAATGACGTCCTCGATGCGCCACCGCGGCGGGACGATTCTCAGATTCCGCTTCTGCTGCCACTGGATTTCCTTCTCAGGGGGCGGTGCCATGTCTTCATTCATGGGGGTGCCACCACCAGCGACACCCGTGGAGAATTTGAGTTGCAGGATGTTTCCAATCTCGTCACAAGCTGTCAGGATTCGGTCAAGGTCTTCTTTCGTGTGTGCAGCCGAGACGCAGAATCGAGCGCGCGAGGAAACCAGAGGCGTCGCGGGATATCCGACAATGACGACCGAGATTTTGCGCTTCAACATTTCATGGGAGAAGGCGGGCATCTTGGCAGGGTTGAAGAGGAGAACAGGAATAATTGGCGAATCGTCGTGACCGTACACTATAAAGCCAAGACGCTTCAATCCAAGACGTAGGTACCGGGAGTTGAAGGCCAAGCGCTGTAGTCGTTCTTCTCCCTGACCGGGAATCAGTTCACCCTTAATAAGTCGTAGTGCTGAGATGATCTGCGCAATAACAGCTGGGGACGTCGACTCTCCATAGTACATGCCAGAATTGGTCGCCTTGAGCTTGTCAATCATCACCTTATCGGCGGCAATGTAACCTCCATTGGCACCAAACGACTTGGTAAGAGTACCCATGAGAATATCCACTTCCTTCGTGTCGATACCGAAATAGTCACAGACACCCCGACCACGAGGACCGATGGCGCCGACGGAGTGCGCTTCATCAACAAAGAGATAGAACTTGTAGCGCTTCTTCAGGGCAATAAGGCCGGGGAGATTGCACATAGAGCCCTCCATGGAGTACAGACCTTCAACAACTACAAGAATTTTCTTCCAGGGGCGATGAGTGCGTGGCTGACCCTGGCTGATAGCCTCTCGTAGTTTGGCCTCCAAATCATGCATATCGTTGTGCTTGAACATGGCAATAGACGCTCCAGAGAGACGCGCACCAAACCGGATGGAGGCGTGATTTAGCTCGTCAGAGATGAGCAAGTCACCCTTGCCAACCAGTGCCGGAAAGACGTTTGCATTGGTACCAAAGCCCATTGAGAAGACCATGGACGATTGCTTGTCGACAAAGGTAGCGACTAACTCCTCAAGCTCGACATGCAGGTCCTGGGTACCGACTTCCGCGCGAGTGCTCACAGGAGTAATGCCGTACTTGCGAATGCATTCTTCAGTAATGTCTGCACATGGGCCTTCCGACTGCGCAAATCCGAGGTAATTGTACGAGCTCAAGTTCAATGTGTCGGTTGTGGTACCGGTGAGGTAGAAGTTCTTGTTGTGGTCATCCGTTGCTCGGTCAATCAAGGTGATATTTCTTCCAGGGACACCAGTGACAGGTCGTTCGAAACAGTCGTTGATACGCAGTTTGAGGCGGCGAACATAAAAGTTGTCGAAGTCACTGTTCAGGGCGGCGTAGCCATTCCGGGGCTTCAGATGGCGGTAATTCTCCTCGCGAAAGCGCTTTCCGAAGAAATCGCGGACGTGACCAAAGGCAATCAGAATCAGGTAGCTGATATAAGTGGTGATGAGATAATAATAGGGAGGCTCATCCATCACAGGCTCCGGAAAGGGGCCACCGGGGTGCCGGCTGGTATACCGGTGGCTTGGATGACCAATGGGGCCGAACTGGGCATGTTGCTTAGCCAGACGGCGAGCCTCTTCCGGTGATGGAGGTTGAAAGAGTGTAGTTGGCGGTTCATTCATATCCGACTTGTCCGCAGTTGCAGTCGAAAGTGAGATGGTCGGTAGAGACAGTGAGGCCGAGCTAATCGGTGGGTTGGCACCACTAGCGGTTTGAAGAGCTGCTCGCGCAGTTTGCGGCTCGACCTTGGCTCGGGGCGAGGTCGAGAAGAACTGGGTCAGGCGGTTGGTCTTCGAGGGTGCCTTGACGGCGATGCCGCTTTTTCCAGGGGACGAGGGAGATGAGGGGTTGAGGGAGTCGTTGACGGGGGATGTGCTAGACAGTCGACGCGGCATCGCAGAAAAAAGGCTGAGTCAAGGCAAGCGAGGTCACAGCACCGGCAATGGGGCACGGTGCAAGAAGTCTGTCGCGCTTTCCTGAAGTAAGCACGAAGTCAACGTAGCCACACGAGCAAGCTCCTCGCGGTCTCGAGTCCCCTAGGTCCGAGTTACGTCGAATAAATGGCGGTAAATCGGATTAAATCACACTAGAAACGAAAAGAAAGGAGTACGTTAGAGAACAAGGTCAAAGATGAGAAAGTGGTGGTGACTGAAGAGACCAGGAAGAGACCGGCTCCATCCGGCCAGCCGGGCAGATTAATCAGTAAGCGTACCTTGGCACGTGCAGCGAGGCTGGAAGCTCCGGAAGCCTCCCAACGACCTCCTTGAAGGAATTGAAATGTGGTTAGATGGGAATTCACCGGGTTAGATGGCTGGAAGATGAAAAGAGAAATTGAAGCAGACTGGGAGATCAGCGGCGGACGGTGGGAGAGCTAAGCATCACCAGGCAAAGGTCCTGGAAATCTCCTGATCGACTTTTTTCAGGTGCACGGATCCACGGTACGGTATCGCCAGCCGGCCGCATGCGAATGTCGACCCAATAGTCGTATTGTTACCGTCAAAACCAGATAAATTACACCCCTGGATTTATGCAAAGGCACAACGTTCCACAAGCCGGCTGCAGCTCTGCAAGGCGATTCTCCTGAAATTAAAGAGGGTCATTAAACACAGCAACCCACACATTTCATTGGTCACTCAATACAAAGCAACATTCAATTGGGTCTTCAAGTTGACAACCGTCCGGTAATCAGCTCAACTCGGATTGTACGGCTGGAATTGGACACGGCATGAGAGATTTATAGCAAATGTCTGCAATCTCCCGCCTAGCAAGCCCGTCACCAGAGTGAGCTGTTGCAGAGCGCAATGAGCATTGGCCTCGGACAGCACAATGTCACCGATGAGCACCCTTGAATCACTAGCCATGGCAGACCTTACGTTTTGCAGGATATATCGTCGGGTGGGTGCGCACCTGCAATGATTCTCTGTTCGCGGAAGATGCCGGCTTCTGCCGTCACTGGGGGTCTTATTGGCCTCCTTGACGGCTCCCAAGAGGTCTTAACCATAAGCAGTCCCTTCAGACCGAGGAAACTGCCTCTCACTCCAATACAATGGTGGCCATAACGACTAGGAACATTTACAAAGAATACTCTCCCCAGGCCGTGTTCTGCAAGGAGAGCCGCTTGCTCGAACTCGTCGAAGCCGAGCATCCAATTGCCACGGGAAACGTCCTTGGGATTTTTACGGGGCGATGGATGCTATCATTGGGAACACCTCGTTTCGAGCTTAGCGTCTCGAGATTGTTTAACCGTTGGTGTTTGACACATGGACGTCACAGGTGTACTGGGCGAACAAAGGAAGACAATGGTGATCAATGGAGCTCCTGCCCGTCAGATGGTGAAAGACCCAATAAAGGAGCGCTGGGCTATATACTGCATTCGAGACAAGATGAATTCCAACGCAAATAGACGCAGTTCCCAGGCGCTACCCAGACATCCCAATGGACGCAGGCTGAAGGTTGTTTTGGATATCTCTAGTCACCTTAGGTCGGTCAAACAGATAATGGAAACAACATCCCCGAAAAGGATGAATACACCTCCTTATTGCTATGAAAGTGGTAAGCCCTAACAGAGGAACGGCAGAATATCCTCACTACACATCTGTGGAATGACAGCTGGGGTGAGTGATAAGGTACAGCATGCTTCTATGCCTCCAATCATACAAAATAAGCAACTGCTTTTGCCTTTGGATCACTTGTCTTCCTCTATGTGTCGGTAGACTTTGCTATTCCGTTACCAGGCATGTTTCAGGCACCTTTGCTAAAAATCTTTGTTCTAAAGATGTGTCGAACCAACATGGTGACTGTCCGCTAGAAGCTATAAAGACGCCACTTATGTCGAATAAGGACTGGTAAAACAATCAATCTACCGTCAGCCCTACTACGCAATCCTCTTATTAGCAACTATACAGCGCATTGTTCAACGATCAATAATACTGGACAATAGCCATGCCGATAACCAAAGACACAATCGGACCAACTCGACTCGCATATATCGTGACCGAAACAGCCCGAGTGCTCGATTGTGCCCAAATCCCCTACATCCTATGGGGCTGGCAAGCCCTCAGTTTCTACGGAATCAACGAGGATTTCCCCAGAGGCGATTTCGTGGTCCCTGATGGGGAAATCCACTCAACATTCCTTGCTATAATCGAAGCCGGCCACGACATTTGCTTGGATAAGCACTGCTCAGAGTTCCAGGAAGACCGTGATCATCATATGGCCTTTTCCGACATACCCGGTAGACCCGCGCGAGATCGATACCACCCCGTCGGCGAGTTCCATTTCCACCCCTATGGAAAACACACCACGATAACTTTTCACGGACACCACTACGGGTTACTCATCAAGTATAAGCCTTCCTCTCTTCTTTGGTGGATGAAAGAGAATGAATTTCTCTTCCTGGGCCACCCTCCTCGTGATCATCCTCGGGTTACGCTTTCGGACGATCCTCTCCTCCCGGCTCACAAGCCATGGGGACCTACTGGTCCATGGACGGGCATGTATCAGGTCAAGATCCTCAACGAGGTGACTTTCTGCAAGTCCGTCGAGAAACTGTGCAAGAGGGATGGAGAGGACCGTCCTAACGCTCCCATTAATAAGCTCTGGCGGTTGATGATCCATTCTCTGACGCCGCCTTGTGAAGATGTGATGTTGGAGCATGACGATGGCTTCACGACAGATACAGATGACGAGGATGACGACGCCTTTTTCGACGACAAGATCTGCGAACCTCTCTCCGGTGCGGACATAGATGGAGAAAAGATAGTGTGGCGTGAAATCCGTTGGACTTGAGCTGACCCTTTGTTTAGTTGTCCTGTTCCCGCTGCGCCGTTGACATTTTGTGCTGCATTTGTCTTGATAGAGGTCTGCGGTCCTTGTGTGCCGATGTATAATAGTCCGACCATACAACTGTGGTCTTTGGAGTTGTCCACTCCACTGTACAGAATTCAGTGCATCGGGAAGCGGGCCGCAGTGGCCCGCCGATGTAGATTGCCTCGGTCTAGAGGCCCGAATGCGTAAAGCAACGAGAAAACAGCGTGAAGATATATCGTGGAGCGATCATAGTATAGCTGAGCAGTCATAAAGAACTCCATTAGAATCTAATGACAAGAAATCTCCAAGAATTAAGCGGTGCTGCTCACCAATGGCCCTTCGCATCGGACTCTGGGGGATCAGCC
This sequence comes from Aspergillus mulundensis, assembly GCF_003369625.1. NCBI lineage: Eukaryota > Fungi > Ascomycota > Eurotiomycetes > Eurotiales > Aspergillaceae > Aspergillus > Aspergillus mulundensis. The sequence continues at coordinate 1,229,699 of NW_020797894.1, read as the reverse complement.
ACTAGACGGAAGCGGAAAGGCCGGTATCGCGAGCACCCGGTAACTATGAGTCTGCCCTGGCAGCGCCTCTTTCTTCATACTCCGTACCTCCCAGTTTCTTCTTTTCCAACTTCTCCTCGGGCTTCGTACATCTTTCTTCTCACGGACTGTGGTCGCTTAATAGACGTACCTTAACCATGTCGGCCAATGGCTCTTCTGCAACTCCCCAGGAGCTATGGCGGCACTCGGCTCCCGAGTCCACACAGATCTACCACTTCATGAAGAAAACAGCGGCAAAGCATGGGATACCACTGGACAACTATAATGATCTCTGGAACTGGAGTATCTCTGAGCCTGCGAAGTTCTGGGAGGATATTTGGCTGTATACGGGTATCAATGCCCATAAACCTTATAACCAGGTGAGGGTGTTCAACCCCTACAGATAGCTAGCTAGCTTGTCAGCATGATCAAGTGCAATCTTATGCTAACTTCACACAGGTTATGGGATCTGAGACGCTTCTCTTCCCTCGGCCTCAATTCTTCGAGGGCACAAGACTAAACTTTGCTGAGAACCTGCTGTATCCTGCCGTCTCTCCTAATGAGACCGACGTCGCCATTATTGCGGCCACGGAGCTAGACCGTGAATATGTCTCGTGGAAAGAGCTTAGAGAGCGTGTACGCCAATGTGCCAACGCGCTAAGAGGAGGTGGCTTGCAGGAGGGTGATCGGGTCGCTGGCTTTTTGGGGAATCATGCTAATACAGTAGTTGCAATGCTGGCAACTGCGTCTATTGGTGCTTTCTGGACCGGAGTGTCTCCGGATACAGGGGTGCATGCTGTTCTCGAGCGCTTGAAGCAGATTGAACCAAAGGTTTTATTCGCTGATAATGCCTCGCTTTACAATGGCAAGGTGCACAGTGCGAAGGTCAAAACCAACCTGATTGTGTCTGAGCTTCCGAAGTTGGAGACGCTCGTTATATTTCCGACTATCGCATCTTCGGAGATCCAGTTGGAGGAGGTCTCACCAATCCAAGGAAAAGCATATACATACCCAGACTTCCTATTGACGGCCAGAAACCCTTCAGCACCACTGGAGTTTGCGAGCTTACCACCTGATCATCCCGTATACATTCTGTACAGCTCGGGCACGACTGGTGCACCCAAGCCTATCGTACACGGATCCCTGGGAACGTTGCTGCAGCATAAGAAAGAGCATATCCTTCACTGTGACATCCGCCCTGGAGATCGATTGTTCTACTTTACCACCACCACCTGGATGATGTGGCACTGGCTAGTGTCTGGCCTGGCGAGCGGTGCTACTATCGTTCTCTACGACGGCTCGCCTTTCCGGCCATTAGATCCCGAAGGGGGAGTTGGGGAAATGGCTATGCCCCGGCTGATTGACGAACTCAAAATAACCCACTTTGGGACGTCCGCGAAGTATCTCTCAATGCTGGAACAAGCTGGCCTGGACCCTACAAAGCATCCCCACCGTCCTGTGAGCCTACAGACGCTCAAAGCAATCTTTAGCACAGGCTCTCCTCTGGCACCATCCACATTCGAATACGTCTACTCGTCAATACACCCCGATATCATGCTCGGGTCAATCACTGGTGGTACCGACATTCTTTCCTTGTTTTGCTCCGGATGTCCAATTCTCCCCGTGTACAAGGGTGAAATCCAATGCCGAAGTTTGGCCATGGCCGTCTCTGTTTATGATTATGCTGGTAACGACATTAGTTCTTCTGGAGAACCCGGTGACCTGGTCTGTACTCGGCCATTCCCGGCACAGCCAGTCATGTTCTGGCCACCTGGACCTGTTGGAGACGAAAAGTACCGCAAAAGTTATTTTGATGTCTTCGGCCCTTCAATCTGGCACCACGGTGACTTTATCCGCGTAAATCCGGAGACAGGCGGAGTTGTCATGCTAGGACGAAGCGACGGCGTCCTTAAGCCGGCCGGTGTCAGGTTTGGCAGTGCAGAGATCTACAACATCCTTCTAAAACACTTCGCCGAGGAGGTCGAGGATTCTCTCTGCGTTGGTCGCAGAAGAGAAGGAATTGATACAGATGAGACAGTGGTTCTGTTCGTGAAGTTAACCTCACCAAGCGAGACGCTGCCGGCGGACCTTGCAACGCGCATCCAGGCTACCATTCGCAAAGAACTCAGCCCTCGCCATGTCCCAGGCATCGTGGACGTCTGTCCGGAGATTCCGGTGACGTCAAATGGCAAGAAGGTCGAGAACTCCGTGAAACAGATTCTGTGCGGGTTGAACATCAAAATCGGAGCCAGTGTCGCGAATTCTGGGTGCCTGGATTGGTATCGCACCTGGGCCTCTGAACATATTTGACTTCTACCATGTATAAACTAAGTATTGCTTGCCAAAAAATAAGAAAAAAGTTCACTTATAGACTATCGGTCTATTGAGGTTGACTCGCTCCATGACGTGGGCGCCGGAGGTGCTTAATAAGCCGAGTTTCTTCCGCTCCGATCCTGCCAAATCTCCTTCGAGGCAATCCGGAGTAAAGGCCTTTAGACATTTCTCTATTCTAGAGGCACATACATATCCAGGATGCGTCGCTCATTATTGCGGGCTGTTGAGTCCACCAAGCCCCTTTCCCGGGCGTCACGCTCAGTCTCTCGAGGCTTCAGCACCGTCAACGAAAATGGTTCCAAGGTAAGGAACCCATTGCGCTTTGCCCCAGGAAATGGGTCTGGCTGACTTGGGATCGGGTTCGATCAATGTAGGACCCCGCCGAGCTAGATCAAATCACTACCCTGCCAAATGGCATTCGCGTCGCTACCGAGTCTCTCCCCGGTCCCTTTGCCGGCGTCGGAGTTTACGTCGATGCTGGATCCCGGTACGAGGACGCTAGTTTGCGAGGTGTGAGCCATATCATGGATCGCCTGGCCTTTAAGTCAACGAAAACACGCACCGCCGATGAGATGCATGAGACGCTCGAGTCCCTGGGTGGAAACATTCAGTGTGCTTCGTCGCGGGAGTCGCTGATGTATCAGTCCGCCAGCTTCAACTCGGCTGTCCCGACAACGCTCGGATTGCTGGCGGAGACTATCCGTGACCCTCTAATCACGGAAGAGGAGGTTCTGCAGCAGCTCGCTACCGCCGAGTACGAGATCAATGAGATTTGGGCGAAGCCGGAGCTCATCCTGCCGGAGTTGGTGCATACGGCAGCTTACAAGGATAACACATTGGGACACCCTCTGCTCTGCCCGCGCGAGAGACTGGAGGAGATCAACAAGGCGGTTGTAGAGAAGTACCGAGCAACTTTCTTCCGCCCGGAGCGGATGGTCGTTGCATTTGCTGGTGTGCCGCACCACGAGGCAGTGAAGCTGACGGAGTCGTTGTTCGGCGATATGAAGGGTCCTAACACGAACGGCGGACCTAGTCTCTCGGGCAGTGGTGTTGAAACAACTCTCGCAGGAGGACAGATCCCGGCAGCTCCTCAGTTCACGCCGTCTTCAACAGTTGCATCCGCCCCCGCCACAACCGATTCGAGTATCCTCTCAAAACTCCCATTCCTGAAGAAATTCGGGGGGAGCACGCCCGCTTCAGGATCAGACTCTGCACCTGTAGATCTGACCCAACCTTCTCACTACACCGGTGGCTTCCTCTCTCTTCCCCCCATTCCCCCGCCGGCAAACCCCATGCTCCCCCGACTGAGCTACATCCACCTCGCCTTCGAGGCTCTTCCCATCTCCGACCCCGACATCTACGCCCTCGCAACCCTCCAAACACTCCTCGGAGGCGGTGGTTCCTTCTCCGCAGGCGGTCCCGGAAAGGGAATGTACTCCCGCCTCTACACCAACGTCCTGAACCAGCACGGCTGGGTTGAAAGCTGCATCGCCTTTAACCACGGCTACACAGACAGCGGTGTCTTCGGAATCTCCGCCTCATGTAGCCCGACCCGCATCAACCAGATGATCGAAGTCATGTGCCGCGAACTCCAAGCCCTGACCCTGGACACCGGGTACACATCACTCCAGCCGCAGGAGGTCAACCGCGCCAAGAACCAGCTGCGATCGTCGCTTCTGATGAACCTCGAGTCGCGCATGGTTGAACTCGAGGACCTCGGCCGCCAGGTGCAGGTTCACGGCCGCAAGATCGGAGTCAAGGAAATGTGTAAGCACATTGAGGCTCTTACTGTTGAGGATCTGCGACGCGTCGCGCGTAAGGTCTTTGGTGGCCAGGTCCATAATAAGGGACAGGGCACGGGTAAGCCTACTGTTGTGCTGCAGGAGGGTGAATTGGAAGGATATAAGCTGCGCCCGTTCGGCTGGGACGAGATTCAGGACCGGATAGCGAGGTGGAAGCTGGGAAGGCTGTAATTGTATGAGCTGGAAGAGAGGATTCTTTAGAGTAGAGATGCCTGGTTCGGTATCTTGTATACAGACACTGTCTTCACTCGATGTATTTAGATAGCTATACGCACATGTACAATATACTCAGTCTCGAAATCCTGTCTCTCATGAAAAACGCAATCAAAAAGTAACAATCCATGTCCCTACCTACTAGATGGGTTCGCAGCTGGAGTATTGCAGCGTGGCTCCTTACCGCTTTTGGAGCTCGGGAAAAAAGTTGGATCCGAACTTCCAGCGACTCCGTCAACCTCGACTCTTCATCCATCAACCACCAACTAACGCCCTCTTAGTCGCCTTTCACCCACTCTTTTCTTAACTTAAAACACCACACACATTCAAAATGGTCAAGCTCACCGAGGTCGAGGACGAGCATTTCGCCCAGGAGAAGCCCCAACCCAGCAAGCACAACGTCCTGCTCGCCTCCGACGACGAGGACGACGACTTCACCGATACCGGTACGCGCGACGCTACACACCTCCTACACACCTTCGTTCCCCCACTAGCCCTTTCACAAAACAGCTCTAATAAACTGGTAAATAGAGTCCGAGATCTCCGTCGAATCCGACTATGACGTCGAGGGCGAGACGCTGTACGAGCGCCTCTCCGCGCTGAAAGACATTGTGCCCCCCTCCGCCCGCAAGCAGGCCACCAACACCGTCGACTACGTAACCTCGTTCGCGAAATCCAGCATCGCGTTCAGCGGCAAGGCGCTGTGGATCCTGTCGACCAGTGCTTTCCTGCTTGGTGTGCCTTGGGCTCTGGCCTACGCTGAGGAGGAGCAGTATATCCAGATGGAGCGTGAGCAGGGGATGATCAAGGGGGCTAACGAGGTAGGTTGCGCGTGAATACTTCTATTCAGGGGGTTGTTGATTTGGCTGTTCGATGGCGTTGGTGGCCGACGTGGCTTGGATTGAAAACTCTTTTGTCGCGTTGGAGGTGCCAAGAAATAGCTGTCCTGGCTGTCGTTTCCTGTTCTACTTGAGCTGGGCCTTTTTATGGGGGTGCGTGATTTGGCTGACTTGATACGCTCTACAGATGCTCGCACCTGGCGCTCCTTCCACCGAGGAACAGAAAGCCCAGCCTACCCTCTAAACGAACTCCGCCCGATAAGCCCGCAGCGTGCAAAAGACGTCTAGAGTGAACGATCAACTCTACTGGATTTTGGACTTGCAATCTATCCGTGATGTCTGTTGCCACGTCCTCTTGGTCGCCTTGTGGACATCAAGCTGCCTGGGGCAGAGGATGTAAACAAGGTGACAGGAATCCTTTCCCACGGCGTTGAACGTGACTCTCGCTGCGTACAAACTACGAAATATGTCTCAATATATACAAATGTGCTTGTGTGTCATTACTCGGTATGGCGCTGGATCGAGGCTGGTATTGTTGGTTCTTCCCTTTTGCATACAGCTGCGGGTTCCTTTCTCCCATCTCCCTTTGTTTCTCGATGCTCTTTTCCCAGCTTCGGGATCCCTGTACTTGTATATCCATTTACCTGTTCTTGCCTTGTATTTTCATCATCTCATGTGGTTTCATGTCCATTCTTGTCTGTCTTATCGACTTATGTTTTAGATAATGGAATGTGAATGACTTAGAGAGACGTGTTTTTTTCCATTTTTCTTCCTATCTGGTGTGCCATGATATGAAGCCTGAGTTACCCTGGTTGCTGGGCTTGTACTGTTTGTCATCTTTGGGCTGCACAATTGCCTTTGCCTCTTTCTCAGCAAGCACTCCTTCCATTCCATTTAGATCTGCAGGGACAATGTCACGAACCAGCCCTGGATCCTTACTGATGGTCATTTATACAGTGGTTTGAACATAGTGACACAACAACTTGATACAATATAACCCCAATTCCTAGGATATGGGATCATTGTGCGTTATTATTGTGAACGGGATTATAACCCCACCACCAATGATACTTGCTCTTTCGGAACAAACCGCACTTTTCATATTGCTATATCACCTAACATAGAATTAGGTGCACAATGCCCGCTCAATCACCTCAACTCACCCAGCACACCCCCAAACCGGTGACTCCAACATCCCAATCTCCTCCTGACCCAGATACAAAACCCTACTATCACGCGGCGGCTCCACTCACTACGCAACCCTCTCAAGATCCCCCAACTGCTGCCCCGTCCGCGTGATATCCAGCAACGCAGCGCTCCTAGACATGTTCTTAGCAAAGTTGTACCCAAGACACACGTCGTACTGCATACCGAGCCCGATGGCCCATGACGTGGTGGAACCACCCGGAGCCTCGGTTCGCGTTGCTGGATGGGACGAGGCTGATGGCGATGTGGTCGGGGAGCTGGTCTTGTGTGGATGTTAGGCGGCAGATGAATGTTAGTCCTGCACATGCGGTCGAGGGTGGTGTGCATGTGTATTGCTTGGACGGGTAAAGTCTGAGGAGCCGGCTTTGAAGGCTACTTTTGAGATTTGTGAGAGGGTGGGAGAGGAATTGGGTTGAGAAGGTCATGGGGACAGCTTTACCTACCTAATCGCGCCGTCCGGTGTAGGAATTGAGGACGGTACCCCTGGTATAGTTATCGTGAGTAGGTTGTTGAGCCCTGAGTCGATCGCAGTGGATGCGACGTGCGAGTCCCGCCCTGTCCAAGTCTGTGAGCATGACACCAGTGTCTGAAGACTGGAAGTTCGGTATTTTAGATGAATGCCAACGAGCAAACATTGGTGTCCCTAAGCATACAGTGTTTGAGCTTCGGCGTTGATGTGGTAAAATAACCAACCAGGCTGGCTTTGCTTTGTATGCTGAGCTTGTGATGTAATGGTAGGCTTATGGAGTATTGGAATGCAACATCCTATTAGATACATCTCATTTATGGGCGATGTGCATAGCCTCGGAGCGCTTTTAGAGAAGCTGGGTCGGGACTATGGTCATTGTACTCATGCTAGCTGAAAATAAGTGTATAACGGCAGTTTCCGACAGGAAACCACCCATATAAATGATAAAGGGGGGTTAAGACGCAGGTATCAAATCATGACAAAATGCAAGAAGGAGTTGTGGCTTGGGTATCAAAGCAAAGCAAGATAATTGCGTCAAATATGTCCGTGAAAGTGAGGAAAGAGACGCGGAAAAAAGGAGAGAGACAGATTAGCCAAGAATAAGCGGATTATGCAATAGATGGCCGGAAGGTCAGTATGTATGAGAAGACAGAAGGGTAAAATCAAGACGGGGTCTCAGGTCTCATGAATCAGACCGTAGACTCCCTTGCAGTCCTAAGGTTGATATGGAAATCGCGCCAGAGCTTCTTGATCTCGCCGGACTCGATCATCTTGTTCACGGCTTTGGCGGCGTGTTTATTCTTTTTCTTTTGGCTGTATTGACTGCGTTTGAGGATCTTTTTGTCTGAAAAGTAGCCCGTCGTACGGAGATGTTCGACGACCCATTCGTTGAGGTGGAAACGCCAGTGGGTCAGCGTATGGGCGAGGGCTGCGTTCTTCTTGCAGTGTCTGGTTCATGGTCAGATTACAGGTACTTGAAGACAGTCGAGGGGAAAAACAAACCTTCCGAGGCAGAAACGCCTGTCTTCATCAGGTAAGACGTAGCCATCACGGTCTCGTTCCTGCCCGTCTTCTTCCTCCTCGTCGTTTGACTGTTCTTCGTCGCTGTCGGCATCTTCTAGCGGCTCTAGTGTTTCAAGCGAGTATGCCTTGCCATATAGCTTAATGTCTGAAGAAGCGGGATGTTTTGAACGGTTACATGCATCACAGGGGTGACAGAGGTCAATTGGATACGCTGTGATTTCCATGTACGGCCGTGCCAAAAGTGCCTTGCGAAAGTCGGCGTTCCAGACAGAAGAAACGAGCTGAGAACCAGTGCGTCCACGAACTTCAGCTTCTAGCTTGTCAAAAGCTACCATAAAGACAGGGTCGGAACGGGGAAATGCAGGATTAAGTTGATTGTGTACCATCCATTCGACCGCATCTTGGAAGTAATCCTTCAGCTGCTTGTAGGCGTGCCGGGAAAATTCAATGGGGATGTCCTCCAGCCCGCTGGGAACTCCAAGTTTTTCGTCGTCGTCCTCTAAAACAAAGTCATCTTCGTAGCGATCTAGATCTTCGTTGGCGCCAATGGTGGATTCAACATCGCTATCTCCGCTTTCGTTCGCCCAGTTCCGGAATTGCGGCTGCGGGACTGGCACCTCCTCTTCACCATCGTCTGCGTCTTGATCTTCGCCGTTCTCTGATTCCGAATCTTCTGGCTGGGGTGATAATTGGGGCTCTCCATCGTCTTCTGCCTTTTGACCGGCCCTTCGACGCCGCAGGGCTTCCAGGTGTAATTGTCGCTGGGCCCTGGCCGAGTTGGCAATATTTCCCCGTGTACGCGACGCTTTCACGACTGCATGCAATTAGACATGACCAGGGAAAGAAGAAAAGAATATATAAGACCGAGTAGTACCTGAATCTTGTAGGTCTTCAAGGTCCTCCTCAATATCAATCCGATCTTGAGCCGAATCACGGCGCGGGGTATGAGGCACACTTGGTGATTTTGAAGTACCGCCACGGACCTCCTGCTCTTCTTCGGAATCATTATGGATGGCAACCGGCTGGGGAGCGCCGCCCCGCCTAAGTTTGCGACGAGGTCGAGCAACGACGTCCTCAGCGTCACTTTCCTCTGACACGTGAGCATCCTCAGGCTCCGAAGATTCGACCCTCTTCCGCTTTATGGCTCTGCTTCGCGTAGGCTTCTGCGCACTGTGTAGAATCTCTAAATCGCTGTCGCTATCTTGATTAGCTGGGACAGGGTCTGGCGAGGCAATTTGCTCTTCCTTCATGCTTCGAGTCGTCATATTTTTCCGGGCGCTATGCACAATGTCCAATTTGTTGTCGCTATTTTGAGCAGGTGGGATGGGCTCCGGAGGGTCCGCTGCCTTGGGTTCCGTGTTTCGAGTCCTTTTATTCTTCTTCGCGCTATGTATGATTTCCACGTCGCTATCGCTATCGGTATCCTGAGGAGGCGGGGTGGGCTCCGGATATTCGGCTTTCCTCGGCTGCCTTCGAGTGTTCTTCTTCGCGCTATGTACGATCTCCAAGTCACTATCACTGTCGCTATCTTGGGTAGCCGGCGGGGGCGAAGGGGACGCAAGAGGTGCAGGAGCGGCAGCAATCTTCAATGACTTTCGCGATGAGCCTAGCGTTCAGTTTACTCTCATTAGACACACACACGTAGGTCGAATTCCAAGAGCAGATAGAAACATACTCTTCTTTTTCTTCTTCCCCTCTTTCCGATCACTCTTCTGCGACGACAAGGCCATCTCCGCGACTCCCGATTGCAAGTTCTCTTCCGGCGAATGCCCCCGCCCAATTCTCACAAACGGCTGAGGCGTTGAACCTGAACTTTTGTCTTGTTTCGACGCTGCCTTCCCGCTGCGCAGGGTTCCAAGAGATGGGTCCGTGTAGCGGACATTCGCATTGCGACTTGTGGTGCTATTGCTGTCTTCATCTTGCTGCGAGAGTGTGAATTCTGCTGGCACGAAGGCAAGCCGCGTTTGCTTTGCCTTGCCCTTGGATTTCCCGTAGGTGCGGGGCATGAGGGCGGGGGAGGCTGATCGATAAATGTAAAGGGGTTCGGTGTATGGATACAAAAGACAAGATATGAAGGTCGAGGAAGAATTTCACACAAATGCTATCAAGATGGTTGGAACTGCCGGACTGAGGCGCGGTGGACCGCGTCGATTGGTCGCGAGCTCACGTGATGTGGTCAGATTAATGCCGGTCTCCTGCATAGCAAGTCTCAACACTCATCTGAACTACGGCGTATCAAAGAAGCGGCAAAGCAATTGGAATATGATCAGAAGGGCAGTAAACGTGGGCAGAGTATATACCTCCGCCTCATCGACATCACCCATCTTCATCCATGGCAATCCTAGGGCTCTCACCCACCACCCTGGCCGAAATAGCTTCACCAAGTCATTTCCTCGTGTACACCAGTACTATGATGTGCTGCGTGATGTCAACCCTCGCTGCAGATCGTGTTAAGCTGTGCCCTCCCGCCTTCCCATCACCTCTTGGGTATCGGTTTCGTCTGTGCCGCTGTTCGTGCTAGATATCGACTCCTTCCGAGTCGATGGAGATTGGCGCATGCCTCGAGTCGTGAGAGACGAGTTAAACCAGACCGTACGGGTCGGGGATGCAAATCAGACGCTGTCATCATGCTTAGCGGATCTCGCACCGGCTTCTGGCTGCGACCAAGGCCGTATCAATTGACCTGCGGGGATCAACATCGAGCCCTGTGATCAGAGGGCCGTTGTTTGCAATTTCATTCATTTCTTCATGGCCCTGTGAATCGGCTCTCGACCACGCGTAAAGGCTTCTCGGCGAGCCTAATTCTTCGCTTGAAACTTAGCCCCTTGGAGGTACTGGTACACCTCCATGTGTACGGAACCCATTGTCCCTTCTAAAGCGGCGATGCCGTAGCCATGGAACAGGATCAATTACTTAAAGTACCCGTGAGTGTAATCCGAGGATCTGGATATAGAGCTGATTGCGGCCTCGTTTCGGATACGCAAGAGTCATTTTGAAGCACTTGATATCCTCGAGGAAGAAACATTGAGGAAGAAGAACATGAAAGTGGGCCTCGCTCTTGGGCACTACTGTGGGAACAATACAGCGCAAGGGCAAGCCAGACTAAAAGCGATATCGCGCCCGTTATCGGCTTTGAAAGAACAGCAGGACTGAATCGCTTTTCGCCTGTGGCTTTTGCCTTGCGCCTCGAGCCAGAGCCACTGACCCTAGATGATGTCACGAACCTTGGTGACGAACTGTTCCCAGGGACCTCGGTCGGGTCAATGAGGATACACGTATTGTTGTGAATAGCCATCGAACCCCATTCGCTTCCTTTGGCTATCTCGTCCTGCGCAGCGTCTGCAGCAAGGGAACCAGTGAACCACCAAAATATGGATATCCCATGTTCCAATACCACGGTTCATCATCCATTATCTCTGAGACCCTGCCAGGCACGAGCATTGTGCGCTTATTGGTACCACGGAAGCTTTAGGTTTTCTTTGAGATGGTCCTGGTCTAGTGATGGAGCGGCTGGGGACTACCCTCGAGTTCGACTATTTTTCCCCCATCCAGAAGAATTTTTGTCTCTAAGATTACATCGGATTGAAGCTCCAAATCAGACGGTCCTCGAAGATTATATTTCCGCCCCTCCCAGCAGACCGGGACTTCTTCCTCTTCGAAAGAGTGTCGACGAGCATCCTCACCACTCACTCAATCATGTCTGAGTCTGAATTTCAGCGTGGTGTTTTGCCTGCGGGTAATGACTTAGCAACTTACCATAGTCAAGTGATGCTGATAATTTCTAGCTGAAGTTGCAAAGATCCTGAACGCGGCTCGGGTCCCCAACATTCTCTTTGGGTGGTGGGCAGTGAATCTATACAGCGGTTGTCAAAGGTTTCCAGTAAAGCATGATCCTTTTTTCCGTTGAATTACCCTGATGCTGATAACAACTATAGGAAATTGACTTCGTTGTCCCTGATAGTCACGCATGTATCCCCTTATCGTTGTTGACTCTGCTAACCTCAATCCCCAGCTCGAAACTGCTGTTCGCGCACTTATTGACAACGGATTCAACTACTGTGACGATGCCCAATGCGTGGAACTCAAGCTACACCGGTGGTGGAAGCGATTTGAGCAGAATACCCCTTACCCCGTGACAGATATTGCTGCGCTATGTGCCTGGAACAACGTACATGAGAAGGCCGACGCCCACTTCCACATCAAGGAAAAGCAGTTTCCCGGACCTAAATTCACAGTCGTGTCGCTATTTAAACAATCCCGGGTTCTGTGGTCTCTCCCCACCCTGACGCTTGACCCCGTGGCGCCTGACGACCCGACGTTCATCCTTACCAACGACACTGCGCGCCTTCCCCCCTTGACAGCAGACCGTGTAAAAAGCCCTTCGGGCCCCTGGACTGACGTGAGTCCCGTCAAAACCCTCACGAATACTGCGCTTGTGGAGGCCGTGCTCTGGTTGGTTCTTCGGTGCCTGCGCTATAAGAATCATGATATCGAGAACTATTGGCATCGAATGTTTCATTGGTTGTTTTTGGCGAGCATCGAAGGGGAGCGACAACGTGCACTCCGCGACACTCTCAAGCCGGAGTTCGAACCCCTAATTGACAAGTACCAGGATGAGTCTAAAGCTGAAACTCCCACGGAATACTTGAAGAGGCTTCTTCCTCAGCTGATCGCGAAGGGGAAAGTGTAGTGGTCCGCGACGGGGAATACCGGGGCTGCCGTTCATTTTTTTACATTCGTCCTGGTCGTATGTCTGTCTGTTTTGTTTGCTTCTTCGTGCGTTCTGTCGTCATTAATAACCCAGTGCGCTGGGTAGGGTAGCCCTTTTCTGGACCATCCTGGCCTGAGAGCAAGACGTTCGGGCGTGATGCACAGCCCTTATAAGGTTGTTGAGTCTTGCTTGGACATTTACTTTCCTCTCTGCCGCTTGGAGCTGTCATCTCTCACCACTGTCTTTCTTTTTAGCTTCCAGAATAATTCATTGGCGGATAAAGCTCGTTCATCAGTAGACAAAGCCCAAACAGCGCAAAGACGCCGCAGGCGATATACCTAGAATCCCCCAGATTCTGGGCCCGGATTCTTCTTCAACTCCTCAACCTTCCTATACCCATCCGCATCGAATCATCTGATCGAAGATCGCTCTCAACATACTCTTATACCTGATATCCCTAAAACTCACCATGACACGACCAAGTATGGCAAGCCTAGAAGACGCGGCTCAGGCCTGTAATGTGTAAGTAATCATAATAAGAGCGATGGAGGGAGGACGCCGAGGGCATAGAATTTCCTAATGAACTAACCGAGAGGCGGCAACGTTCCTTGATTGACTATAGAAGCCGTACAGTTACGGGGCCTCAAGCCGGTGTATAGATCTCCGCCTCAACGATCCCCAAATCATCCTCTTCATCCATGGCAATTCTCAGACTTTCACCCACCGTCGCATTAAGATCAAGCGTCACGTAACCCAGCGATGTCGGAGTCGTGCCCTGGAACACCACGGTGTCATCCACACTAACTACGATAGAATATTGCTCGGAACGAAAGCTGCGCAGCTTCATAACCAGCTGGGAAACATTCACAGGCTCAGTCCAGGTGTATTGGATCCACGCAGTCTCCTGGTTGGAGTCACTCCGCCAGGTCGTTTCCTCGTCGTCGTCAATCGAGGCCGTTGCATTGGCTTCCGCAGAGCCGGCTGTCACGTTGAGGACTTCCACGGCATGACGTGTGACTACATAGGACTCGCCTTCTGGTGTGGGTCCCCGCGACAGGTTAGGCTGCAGGTCGGTCCCTGGGATAAATGTGCTCAGACCGTGATCTACCGAGATGGGCTTGGTTGAGAGGGTAATGGAAGCTGGCTTGAGGCCCTTGGATTTGGCTTGCAGGGTGACCTTGCCTGCTTTCGTGGTGGAGCGCAACAGCACACGGTTCACGCCATTCTCCACGGGGAGTGTCTGGGATAAAATGTGATTGTCTGGCCCTTGGGCAATGCCTCCACGCCAGGTTGCCTCACCGGAAAGGGTGAAGTCGATCTCGTTGAGGGCGATAGGGGCCCGTTGACCGTCTTTATCCACCACCTCAACATCGACGAGTGCAATATCTGCACCGTTGGCGACGAACCCATCTGGTGCTGTTTGTGGGGTAAGCCGAATAGCAGCTGGGGCACCGCTTGTTTTCTTCTCATCAAGGAGAATCTTTTCGTCGCCTGAGTATCCGTAGGCGCTGAGCTCACCGGCCTCCCAGGTGACGTTAAAGAAGGTGAAAAGGAACCGGGTGGTCTGCTTGCCCCAGCCAAGGGAGTTGCCGTTGAGGCTAAGCTCGACTTTCTCCGCAGTTGAAACAACATATACGTCCTTGACAGTCGTATCGTTGTAATTCCAGTGCCCAATGATATGGCCAGAGACCCTTTCGATATCGACCCAATTGTCCCACATGACTCGGTGAGCGTACCATCCGTCCTTTGGCAATCGAACGGCATCGACTTCGCCAGAGCGACGGTAGTTCTCGGCACCCCTGTAGTGAGTGTTTGAGTCCGAGAAGACAATGTTCACTCCACCGGCATTAACTCTAGTGCCCGTGCCTGGTCGTTGCTCGTAGTAGTCGAACCACCTTTCAACGTCCTCAATGGCATGGGAATCTTGGTTGTGGTTATAACTGCTGGCATCGTCCCCGTTATAGAGCGGCCCATCCCCATTTAAATGGTAAGGCGGGGAATAATTGTCCCAGTACTTGCGCAAGCCCTCATCACGACTGTACTCCATCTGCCAAAACGGAATGCGGGCGCCTTTGTTGATATACAGCATCTCGCCTCCGTATTCGGCGATCTCGCTGGCCAGCATCTCTCGACATCCTGCCGCTCGTCCACCGTGCGGATCGTAGGTATCCCTGAGCTGTTTCATCTCTGCCATGTGCTCTTCGGAGATTTCGGCGTTACCGGCCTCGTAGAAGACGACACTGGGGTTGTTGCGGTTGTAAATTATTGCATCACGCATGAGCTCAACACGCATCTCCCATCGTCTTCCGTCCCTGTCCGCTTCAGAGTCGCCTGCCGGCAGGGCCTGGAGGATACCCAGGCGGTCTAACGACTCAACATCTTGCTTCCAAGGAGTTACATGCATCCAACGGATCAGGTTGCCGTTGCTGGTAAGGACCAGCTCATTAGAGAAGTCCGACAGCCACGGGGGAACCGCAGAGCCTATTGCTGGCCATTCGTTCGTGGTGCGCTGGGCATATCCCTTGAGATGCAGAGCGCGGTCATTGAGTCTGAACCTGCCATGATCGAACTCGGTCTTTCGGAAGCCCGTAGTTGTGCTGACAGTATCAATCGCTTTACCGTCGAAAATCAGGGAAGTACGGACGTTATACATGTAACCATAGCCCCAGCTCCAGAACTCTAGTCCACTGAGGTCAGCAGAGGCACTGACGACCGTGGTTTCGTTTGCCCCCAAAGTGTAGGAGTCGCCCTTGATAGTATGGATGAGATCACCTTCCCAGCTTCCGATCTCAACCTGGAAGGTGAACGTCTTGGGCGTCTTGTACTCATTCCGCACTTCTGCCTCGGCCGTAACGGTGGCAGACTTGCCAGGCACGTTGATATCTTGCGCGTATATGTAAACTCCAGTGGTGTTCAAGTTGGAGTACAGCGGAAGGGTTTGGTAAACTCGGTCTGTGACATGTAAGAAGACATTTTTGTTGATCCCTCCGTAGTTGGCATAGAAGTTTCTGTCATTCCACTGGTAGGGAGTGTCCGTCCCGATCTCACGATAAGCCCAGTCGTTGTTAATACGTGCTGCCAGTACATTTGTGCTATTGTGGGTCACAGTGTCGGTGATGTCGAACCCGAACGCCATTACTCCATTTTCGCTGCGGCCGATCCATTTGCCATTGAGGTAGAACTCGCCGGCATGACGGATCCCTTCAAATTCGAGGAAGATCTTGTCCCCTTTTGTTGTACTCGGTAGTTCAAAGCGCTTCCGGTACCACGCAATGCCGGTAGAGAGGTTGGCAATACTCACGCGGAATGCATCATCTTCGTTCCAAGCGTAGGGAGTGGTGACATCCTTCCAGTCGCTATCGTCAAAGGCAGGCGTTTCGGCTCCTTCAAGATCACCGACGTGCACTTTCCAATTCTGGTTGAAGTTGAATTTTTCGCGGGCATTGGCAGGTAGTAACAGACACGAAAGAAAAAGCAAGCTTAGGTAACACTTCATGGTGACCAGATAAGAGGTACGAGCTTCTGTTTGCTACCCTGTTGCCAGTGAAGTTGTTCTTGCTCAGAGGACTTCGACAGCATCGACATGCTGAGCTTTATATGGGCTCCCGGAGGCACCCCATGATTCGGCATCGGATATCCCGCTTCAGAAGAGCTCCGTTGCCGATCCCTGAAGCTGTAGATTGACTGAGAGAGCATCTGATGGAAAGTCCGCCATTTACAGGCAGACAAGTCGAACTGCCAAGTACCCCCTGCAGGCAAGCAGCATTGGGTGAATAAAACCACAGGGAGGTCTCTGCACTGGTGCAAGGGGCGTAGCCTCTAATTCAACAAGGTCGAAGGAGAACCGGTTATTGACCGTGCCCATTGGTCTTCCTTGTTCTATCATGAGACCAAACGTCGGCCTCCCGGGGGATTGTAGGCGGAGTGTGTCCGTCCGAGCTGGATTCTGGCCATAGAGTCGTGATCGGCGCAAGATTGGATACATGACACGAGTACAGTGAGTGTATGGAGAAAGAAGCGGCCCAGGAGACAATTTAACGCTGTTCACGAGAGACTGCAGGTACGCTTGAGGTCCGCAGATCCATTGCATTTCGCGCAGCGAGGCTCAAGCTCTGCTGGCCAATCCTGTCAATACTGTCAGGTTAGCCAACAGACACTCGAGGTCAGACCACTGGAAGGTGTCCAACCGTTGAGACTACTGTGCAAGGAATCCATGCTAGGCGCCGGGTCGGAGGAAGGAAGCCGGAGGGCAGAGAGAGAGAAGGCCGGGGTCCCGTGACTGGCGCTTAGGTAAAGAGTCCACCCCCAGACGCAGCTGGAGTTCCCCAGACAACCCACTCTGAGTCTCTGACTGACTCCTGACCGACTCTCCACCTGGCCCTGCAGACGGAGAACGCTCACCGAGTCAGCAACAAAATCAGGCTGATATGGATGGGCTGATTTGCCTGGGCAACGCACTCGATTGGTGGAGCATTGTGATTGTTCTGCTAGACTGTCTGCCGGTGATTCGTGGAAACGCGAGACCACCACATGGCCCCGCGGAGAAATTCCTCGAATGTCAACCCCAGACTTCCCCGGCCCCCAGCAAGGATCGCGAAGCGAGGCCGCGATGCAGCCTCCAGTTGGCCACTGAGAGCCTAGTCCGCCACTAGGGCAGATGGGAGCTTGGAGCTGGCTTAGGAGACGCTTGTGTGAGCAATGTTGGTCCCACCATGAGACTTCCCCGTGGGTGTCTCTTATCGCTGTCCGGGGGTGGAATGGTTCGAATGGTCCAGACGGTTAATCTAACTACTGGATCCTACTGCTGGGGTTTCTGTTCCCGTCTTCGTACGCGTGCTCTATATATACCA
Organism: Aspergillus mulundensis; assembly: GCF_003369625.1. NCBI lineage: Eukaryota > Fungi > Ascomycota > Eurotiomycetes > Eurotiales > Aspergillaceae > Aspergillus > Aspergillus mulundensis. The sequence continues at coordinate 1,212,234 of NW_020797894.1, read as the reverse complement.
GCTGAGTGCCACCAGATCCTCGAGCCGTTCACGCGCTCTCCTCATCTCTTGGTTTTGCTGGGCCGCTCTGGGCAGACAGTCAAGCATTCGGCTACGTTGCCTTTTCTCTGTATTTGCTGGTCAAGCAGTTGAGGGCTGCAAATAAGCATCAGGATGGGCTTCAACCTCCTTGGCTCCAAGAGAGCTTTCAACTGGTTCGTCTGGAAGCGTTCTGTGACGACCAAAGCTGACGGTGCAAACTTAGGTATATATCCCTTGTCGCGGCATCGTGCATGGTGCTTTACGGCTACGATGCTTCCGTATACAATTCCGTCCAGGGTTCCGACAACTGGGTCGCATATTTCGATGACCCGGACGCAAACACGATCGGTGCGGTGAACACAGCCTATACAGTGGGTGCCATCTTCGGCGGTTTCTTCTTGGGTGGACCATGTGCAGACTTTTTGGGCCGTAAGATCGGCATGGCCATTGGTTGTGTTCTGGTTATCGCGTCTACCTTCATGCAGACGTGGGCCCCCCGGCACAATATCGGATGCTTTATTGCGGGACGAACCATTATCGGTATTGGCCAGGGTATTGCATTGAGTAAGTTGTCCACTAAGCTCTGACTTCTCCGAGCCCAAGCTGACAATGCTCGCCCAGCGTCCGGGCCAATCTACATCGGTGAACTCGCGCCCCCAGAGATTCGGGGAAAGATTATGACATTCTGGCAAATGTTCTACTCGGTGGGCTCCTTCATCTGCTTCTGGGTGAACTATGGCTGCACCAACCACAAGGAGAATTTAGGCGAGTGGGACTGGAAGATGGTCGTGATCTTCCAGCTTCTCATGCCGACTCTTATTCTCATCTTGCTGCCAACTATTCCCGGCAGTCCACGATGGTGAGACTCCTTGTTGCGGCAATCTAGTACAAACTGACGCAAGTAGGTTCATTCAACGTGGAAACAACGTCGAGAAAGCTCGTGCAGCCCTTTCAAAGGTGCGAGAGACCGACCAAGAGGTGGAGGATGAGCTGCTGAGAATCCGCGAAGCCCTTGAGTATGAGAAGGAAGCCATCTCCAGCAACTACTCGGCCCTCTGGAAGGACAAGTCTCTGCGCAAGCGTATGGTCCTTGCCTTGATCATCAACGCTGGTCAACAGATCACTGGACAGGGGAGCTTGAACTCCTACTCGACCAAGATCTACCAAAAGGTCTTTCCCAGCGCCAGCCAGATTGCCCTCATCAACGCCCTCAACGCGACGTTTGGTATCCTCTTCACGCTCAACGCGGTGTGGATCATCGATCGGTTTGGACGTAAGTTCTTACTGATCGTCGGAGGTATCGGTATGGGTATTTGCATGATCATAGTCTCCGCTGTCGAGACAGAAACACCATCACCGAACGACACGAAGAGTACGCCTGTCGGCATATCCATCGTGTTCTTACTCTTCCTATTTATTTTCTTCTGTAAGTTGAATAGCTTCTTGCCTTCGATCACTTACTAACTCTCGCAGACAAACCATCTTGGGGTGCGACAGTCTGGATCTGGACATCCGAGGTCTTCTCCATGAACGTCCGAGCGCAAGCCGTCGGCATGGCCTCTCAAACGCAGAATGTCGCCAACGCCATCTTTCAGCAGTTCTTCCCCATCTTCCTGGACAACTGTGGCTTTTACGCATTCTACATGTTTGCAGGTATCAACTTTCTCCTTGCAGTCTTTGTCTGGTTCTTCATCCCCGAAACCAAGCAGGTTCCTTTGGAAGAAATCGATGCTCTGTTTGGTGGCGCGAACCACGTCACTCGTGGCGAAGAGCTCATTGCCACTGAGAAGCAGCAGGTGTCTGCCACCCACAAGGAGTAGGCTTCGGGGTTATATATATGGTTTGATGAAGATGAAGATGGCGAGATTATGATGGAATAATGGTCTGAGCAGTGTGCTAGTGTGGGGTGATCCGCATTAGCTTTGTCCGTATGGTTAACAGAGTTTCATCACCTCACCCTAATCAATTGGCATTGCTGGCAGAAACGTTTACCTAGTGGCCCACTTTGTAGTGTGTTGCCAATCTACCGCCAGGCTCTAGGCACAATAGGTAGCCGAGCCCTGAAGCCTTGGGTTTGGCATAGTAATGCGCTTCAGACAAAGCAATAAGCTACGGCTTTTGCAAATCGCCCTTTTTGACCAAAGTGTCACATAATACATCACATAATACATCACTGACAACATATGCATGTTGCGCAAGACGGGTGCTACATGGCCTATCTGAACATATTTGAGTGTTGATTGCGCAACCCATAACCCCTCCCTCCTCCCTCCTCGTCTACTCCAAACAGCTCCCAGCTCCAATCCAACCCTTCGCATCTCGTCCCTCGCCAACCACCAGATCGCTCCCATCCAGCCCATCCAATCCAGTCCTCATGCCAGAACCCAACTCCCCCCTCCGCATCGCCATAATCGGCGCCGGTCCCGCAGGCCTCAGCGCCGCAATCTCCCTACAGAAAGCCCTACCTTTCACCGAGATAACAATCTACGAGCAGGCCACTGTCCTCCGCGAAATTGGTACCGGTCTAAACATCCAACCTAATACATGGCGCATGCTGGACGCCCTCAATGTGTCGAAGAATATCAACCCGCACACGATTTTTAGGACTAGCGATGGGCACGCCGTGCAGCATCGGAATGGGCGGACGGGGGAGTTGCTGTGTAGTCTTGGGCAAGATGGTACGCCGCCACGCCATCTCCACGCGCGTGCCCTCCGCTCGGTTTTGCAAACGGCTCTCCTGGCGAATGTGGAGGTGCCAATAGTCCTGGACTCGCGTCTTCTCCGGGTCACGGAGGGCCAGCATGGAGACGCCCCTTTGAATCCTGTCACGGGCTCGCCCTCCCTAGCACTGCACTTCTCTAACGGCCATACTACAACCGTTGACCTGCTCATCGGCGCCGACGGCGTCCGCTCTGTGGTGCGGCAGTTCGCTTTCCCCGAATATAGACTTGTTTACACGGGAAAACAGCCTACCGCGGCCTCATTCCCGCTGAGAAACTCCTGGGTATCGAGGGCTTTCCGGACGCAGTGACCTTCTGGCATGGGCCGAGCGAGTGGGTTTATACGTGTAATTTGAGACATGGGCTGTACGAACTTACGTGCATGGCTGGGGTGTCGAAGCCCGAGAGTGAGGAGTGGGGGGAGAAGGTTGTGCGGAGGGAGGAGTTTATGAGGCCGTGGAAGGTATGTTGACATTTCAAAGACTGAGATGAGGCCTAGAGCTAACGTGGAAACTAGGACTTTGGCCCTCTTGTCCAGGAAGTCCTCAGCCATTCAACGGAGATCCAACGGTTTCCGCTCTTTGCTGGTGCACGGTTGGAGAAGATCGTTTCTAGGGGCTCTATTGCGTTGATAGGGGATGCGTCTCATCGTACGTCTTGCACCTTTATCAAAGCACCTAAAGAAGTGCATTAACATGGTCAACCAGCACTATCCGGAGCGTTTGGTAACCCTAGCCCATACTAGCCCTAACTTTATATATCACCGTATCCAAGCCAGCTAACCCTAACCTTGTCTAACGACAGGAGCAGGCGCGGCCTTCGCCTTCGAAGACAGCTTCGTCCTATCTCGCGCGTTATCATGGGCATACACGCGTGATCTTCAACTCTCTGAAGGGTTGGACCTCTACGACCGTGTCCGCTCGCCGCACTACAAAGCGCTGTATGGGATTCTGGATAGATTCAGGGAGTCGGATGCACGGATGGAGACACTGGGTCTGGGGTTTGATGAGGCGGTTCGGCATTCGGTTAGAGAAAAGTGGGGGGAGGAGGCTGGGTTTGGGTGGGTTTATGGGTATGATGTGCGTCTCTTCGTGAGCTGCTATCAGTGAGATGTGCTAATGGTATCTGCAGGTACAGGAGGTGTGGGAGAGAGTTGTTGGGGAGGAGGATGAGAGGCTGAAGCAGACTGCGGAGGCGCACTTACCGTGAATACAGTAGATAAAACCATTAGACATTGACTACATAATAGACAGTAGCGTAGACTCTTGCATTGTGCTGTTACTGCATATGCTGGGCGTCATGTGATCAGATGTGATCAGTCAACAAGTGGAAGTCGGGCACACTCCTCTTGACTCGGCGGGGTTCCTGCTTGTTCGACCACTACAAAGCCGTACGTTAGTGCTCTGAGGGTCGATTGTTCTTTCCCAGGTTGCAAACGCTTACTTTCCCTTTCTCCCAGGCTCACTGTCTCCAGAGGTCCTGTTTGCCAATCAGCTCGTATCCTGCGACGACCATCGACCTCGATTTCTCAACAAACAAGACGGGCCTGTTAGCCCACAATCAGCTCGTGTCCTGCGGCGACGGTTGACCTTGGTTTCCCAGCAGAAAGGAGGGGCCTGTTGGCTCAGACGAGTCGCGCACCGCGTATGACGTTTTAAGAAGATATTATACTTGATCTTGGGAATCTCGATACAATGACTCGGGTGGGGATGCGGGTAAGAAACCGGTGTAGCATGTGAGAATCCGATATTAATCGTCTCTTCAGACTCGAAGTCAGACCACGGAACGGCATGAGAGCAGGTCTCCTGTCCCTGGGCCGGGGATGCCGCTTGAACGCCCACGTGAAAAGACAGTTACTCCATCAACGCAGTCGTCGGTTCTCCCCGGGTGGGATAAAGGAATCAAAGACCTGACAGAAATCCTCGAAAAAGATATGGAATATTCTGGGACTGTATTCAAAGTCCGCGGGGAACAATACCGTGACTTTGGTAGTCTTGTCCTTGCACTCGGCAGAAAGGACGTGCAGGAAGATCCAGAGATTCTGAAAATATTGAGGTTTATTTTTGAGAATGCCCTGAACCGCAACGATACATTTCAGAAGGTACTGGTGAGACTGCACGAGATGGCACGGAATGCCCCTGGGTTTGCTGAGTTTGAATCATCCGATGAATACCAACTTGAGTGGGTTGAGGTGCTGAACGCATGCAAAAAATACATCCAGACTCGCAATTATCGCAAAGAAAACGAAAGACGTGCCATTTCCGGACGCGAGAGCCTTGTCGAATGTTGGCCGCGCCTTGGTCCTTGCCTTGTCGAGTTTGCTGCCACCTCTCAATCCCGCGGTAGGTTGGTGTCGGCTTTTCGGGCCAAGGTACGCCATAACGAACAGGTGGTAATCAAGCGGCTAAACCGTGCCATCATGAATCGTTTGACCACATTTTCTTCCCGCCACGGATATAGGAAGTTGCTGGTGAACCCCCAGAATAGTGATCTGGATGATGCCAAAGCGTTGCCGAGCGATTTCTCCCCTGTCACCCAGGAGGAAGCAAACGAATTCGGTGTCACCTTGAACAAGGACGGAATATTGGAGTATAACCAAACCAGCATTCCCATGACCTATGCATCAACACCACCGCCGTCCTGCGCGGTGACACCTCAAGGCACAAATGACGGTTTGGCAGTTGGAGGTGCACAGATAGCGCCGACTCCCTACACTCCAACTGCGCTTAGCGCTTCCTCGGACGGGGTTGATCAGATTGGCGGTTGTGCAGATTTTGCTCTCGAGCAGTCAATCTTGAGCGAACCTTCCAATAATACGGAACTGTCCCTACAAGACAAGCAAGCGACGGAATCTGTTGCTTACAGCGACATGCCAGCTTCGGATGTGGTCCAAGAAGATTCCAACACCCCTGACACACCTGGCGGTCTTTCCTCCAATACTCCTGATACACCTGGTGCCTCATCCTCCAACACCATTGATACACCTGGTAGCTCTTCCTCCAACACCCCTGATACACCTGGTGGCTCATCCTCCAACACCCTTGATACACTTGGTGGCCCTTTCTCCAACACCCCTGACACACCTGGTGGCCCTGCCGCAACCAATTGGCATAGGAGGAGGATTGCAGAGGTAGAGGAATCCCAACGGTCGTCTCCTGCAAGCGATGGGCGAAGCATGTCCATTCACCATCAGGAGATAGCAGCATTCAAACGTCCAAAGGTCTCCACCCTAATTCCCGCTACGGTTGATACCCCCGTCTCAAGACACCGGACCCGGACCCAGACGATCGATGTTGAACATTCTGACCAAAATCCCCCTGGGATCTGTATTGCTTCAGGCACGGTGCCCCCGACCAACAGTGTCAGAGCAAATGGAGGAACAACGGTCGAATCGGTTTCAGAGGCTCCATCCAGGAGGAGCCAGGCCAACGACCTTAATAATCTCGCGCTTCCTGACCGGGGTGCTTCTGCTGCGGCTCCTGACAGGCATCTGACCGGTTCTCCGGATTTACGTGCCCCAGGGCCTTCAAGCGGCCACGCATCAGGTCTGTCCTGTGCCATTACACCGTTCGCGCTCGGCAACAACACCAACCGGTCCAGCTCAACCCCTTCTTGTTCGGAAATGCTTACAAATGCGGCAGCACAAGTCTTTGCGGACATGGGGGCACGCGGACACTACAAATCCAAGCCGCGACACTACAAATACGAGCCGCATGACATCCATTTCTCTGAAAAGGAAGTGGATTGGGACGGCTTGATTGATGAATTAAACCCATCAAACAGTGATGTACGTGCCGAGCTCTCCGAGCACGGGTTTATTGACTTCGAGGGCATGGTCGCGGATCTATTAAATGCAGGTGGTACCAATCTAGCCTCTGAGGCATTGCGGGAAGCAGAACTTGTTAAGGACCACATCCTAGATAATGGTCCGCAGCTATACGCGATGCATTCCCTGGTCATTCAGCAAATTCTTATGGCGGACCCCAAGATATATGCAATGAATGTGTGTCTAAGACCGGATCACAAGTATAGGCTAAGGGCATACCATCAACCCGCCATCTATACCTCTTCGTCCTCGAGTGAACCTGATGTCAGCGAAGAATACTCCTCTCAAGTCCAGTATTGTCATATTGATAAATTCAAGGACAGCCTAACATGTTTCATCCCCCTCCTTGATGAGGATGATGACTGTTGCGATTGGATACTAGATGGAGTGGGCATCGGAGACCCTTCCATCCAGTATTCTCGTGAATATCGGAACTATCTGGCAATTTTCCAGGCAGAAGACCCGCCAGTGGACCAGACATGTCACCGCAGAATTGATGTGACAGGGTTTATTGAGTCTATGGGAGCACGCGGCCGCTACAAGGAACGGCCTTGCCCGCTAAATGTTGGAACTGTTCGGTTCATGTCTCCAAATGTTCCACGAGCACACCGCGGGTTTGGCAATCGCCTGGTAGTGCAGTCCACTCTTGTTGCTATAAATGAGCGGACTGGAGAAGTGGAAAATGAGGTAGCTGCAGAAAGCCTCGCCGAAATGCATCGATCCCATGAACCGTGTAAACAGGGCCCATGGGGGGACTTCAATACACGGCGCTCTGTTGGAAAATGGGAAGGCTGGACCACAATCCGCGGCGTTTCTCCCATATCAGATGCGATTTATGGCTATGCTTCATGGGAAGATGATGAAGTCATTGCTCAGCTCAAGATTCTGTTTGGAAAAGACCCAGAGGCCCGGCAACAGCTGATTACTCAAACACGCCAAGTGGCTGCGCATAAAGCCATTGCTGCTATAACTAGTTTCTGCCACAAGGAGCAGCTTTTGTTTCCTGGCAAACATCCCCGAGTGGATAGCCAACCGGCGCCAGTTGAAGCGGCCGAGCAGGACTTACCAACACCACCTGCTGAGCCAGTTTCAGGCCAACGTCCATCGCGTGCGAAACGTACCGCGCGTGGTACAGCAAATGGCAATCCTGTTGCTTCGGCTTCGGCTCCAGCCAAGCGGCGCCGACGCCGGTGGTGAATGCTGCTTGACCAGGGTAAATCAGACAAGACTATTAAGACCGTTGGACAGTCAATCCGGTCCATTGGTGTCACTCAATCATCTCACTTGGTTTGCTTAATCATATTTTCGGTAGTCAATCAATAATTCTAACTCGGGACAGTAAAGTACTACTAATCACGAGGAGGGACAACGAGAGTAACATCTAGAAGGGTAAACATGGTCTGGGCGGAGAGTAAGCCCCATTGGTCGGAGAGGTACTCCGTATACTGTCCATTAACGATGCCCCGCCGACCCAATTCTCCAACTTCACCTGAAGCCCCTCAACATCGATGATTGCAGCCTCATGGCAAGACCTAAGCGAGTCGCCATCATAGGTTCGGCCGCTGCTTTCCTCGCTTGTTAAACGCTGACCAACCCACAGGCGCCGGTCCCTCGGGCCTGGTAACAGCGAAAACTCTTTTACTGAACTTCCCCTCAGGAACATTCGAGCCGGTCGTTTTCGAGAAGAAGAACCGAATTGGCGGCCTTTGGGCCGTGGACTACCCATCGGGACCCCGCGTATCATCAGCTAGCGAGGACATCGGTTGGGATTCAACTCCACTTGATTCGTCTGACCCTTCGCCTGATGGTGCAGGTCGGTATGGTCGCCGGGCCTTGGTGGACCCCTGGATGCGGACGAATCTGAGTCGTTTCTCCGTTGCGTTCTCCGACTTTTCATGGGAGACGGCGCTGGGCGGCGGGGTTCCTGACTTCCCGTGTGCGTGGGAGGTTCGAAAGTACCTAGAGGAATATGCCAGAACGTATATCCCGACTGAGTGCTTGAGGCTGGGAACAAGGGTTTCAAGCGTGAGGAGAGCCAATGGGGCCGGGGTGAAAGGTTGGGCTGGATGGGAGATGACCTGGATAGATGATGGGTAAGAGTTCTTGATCTGAATGGAGGGTATCAGCTAATCCATAACACCTAGTGAGGATGAAGGGCCTCTTATTAGTGACTCGGAAGGTCCAAGTGTACGTAAAGAGGAGTTTGACTTCCTCGTGGTGGCCTCTGGACATTTTGGGACTCCGAATATCCCACACGTGCCTAGACTGGAGTACCCCATCCATACTGTTCATAGCTCAGAGCTTCAAGGCCCGGAAGATATATATCGTCTGCTTGAGAGGCCGCCAAAAAGAGGAAAGCTAGTCGTTGTTGGCGGAAGTATGAGCGGAATTGAGGCTGCAGCGTCACTTGCTCTTCACCTCTCGTCTATAAAGGTCAGCCCGCGCTCTCCTGCTCAAAAGCATGAATATGAGGTGTGGCATATCTCCACAGGGCCATTCTGGGTCCTGCCCACCTACCTGCCACATCAATACGCGAAACATCTCGAAGGAGATACGATACCCTTCGTCCCGCTTGACTTGTCACTGTACGATTTAGATAGTCGCCCACCCGGCATGACTGGCGTCGCATTCGGCCCTATTTCGCAGGAACAGACTCGCAAGAGAAATATAGTCTTCCGCAATATGCTTGGGGAGGATTACGCTAAGGTCGGTAGTGTGCACCAAACCAATAACCAAGGAGTCGAGAACAACCGGCCGCCGTGGGTGGGAATATCAGACCAGTATGCCGAGTTCGTTCGGTCTGGAGCTATCAATATAACTACAGGCAGGGCTTGCTCAGTGACTTCTGAGGCTGGATCCGGAACAGTCAACATCGAAACATCGGCCGGCACGACATGCCTAACCGAAGTTGCGTCCATCGTAATGGCCACAGGCTTCAAGCCCTCCGAGTCACTCTCCTTTCTACCTCAAGACGTCCTTTCGACACTCGAATACTGCAAAGAAGATCATTTTCTACCGCTTGTACTGGACAGCATGAGCAGTGCGCATAGCGCTATCCCAGACCTCGGCTTCGCCGGCTTCTACCGGGGCGCATTCTGGGGTCCCGCTGAGTTTCATGCACAAAGTCTTGCTCAGGCGTGGGCAGCAGTCGACTTGGAAAGTGAGGTACCGATTTCCCTGTCAGAGAAAGAGGAGAATGAAAGGGCTGCTGAGCGGCAACGGGTCAGAGATTTCAGGAACTTTCGACCTACGGCTCTTCGTGGTCAGTTCCCCTTTGGCGACTATGTGGGGTTGATGGAAGCCTTTGCTTGCCGGTTGGAAAGGCCCAGGCTTCCACTTGAAATATGGTCTAATATGAGTGAGCAGCCAGCGGGTCCGGTTGTTCCTGTTCGATATGCTCCGATTGATTTTGGTACAAACTTTGAGGGCTCAAAAAGCTACCCGGCACGGAATGAAGTGAAGACCACAATGAAAGCTCTGAACAGCACTCTTGCGCCAGAGCCCAGTCGAGCATCTGTGGGTACCGTAGCAGCGATCTTCAGAGCGTGGCACGGTCAGTGGATATTCGAGAGGGTCGTTACTTCTGAAGGTGGTGAGGAAGTCAGATCTTCTGGGAAGACAACATATCACCCTCGCTATCCGTCATCTCCTGGTTACGAAGCGGAGTATCTCTGCGAGGAGCTTGCACACAATGAGCCAACAAAAACTATCAAGCTAGTTTACCGGCTTTGCGATACTTCCAGGTCCCCAAGACAGCGTGGAATCCGCATCTGGTCCGTCGACGAAGGTTCTTCGCCGAACTCCGCTGCTGAGCTGACGTTGGAGCTGCAAGTCGGACCGGTTGGCAGAGTAATGCAGTCAGGGGAGATATTAGTGACAGCCGAGGCTTCTACTGAGTCAGGCATGGAACAACACACTTTCGAGTTCCTGTTCCAATGCGTCTCCATCACGAGCTGGCGCCATGATGTGCTTTTTACTCGCGAGGGAACTGAGGTTCAGCGCACGACGCGGTATAGCCGGCAGCAAGAATCCTGAATCTATCCTTTAGCTTGGAAGCCAAGCCATCTAGCATTCATATTACCCAGAGATGCGGCAGATCGGAACAGAATGCGCACCCTCATCAACTTGCTGTGACAGCAGCGACCCCACAGTGGAATTGCTCCGCTGCGGGGAAATCCGGGGTAAGCCCTATGTCGCTCCATCAACGGATCTCGAGTCTCGACCACGGATCGGTCCTTGTCCATCATACGACACGGAGGCTGAATAGTGAGTCTTAGGGGTCAATATAAAGTTATCCTCCTGGCCTTGCTGTTGCACAGTTGATCGAACATACGTTGCTCGCGAAATTGACCACCGTATCCATACACACATTGCTGATCACTGCCCAGAGCATTCGTTCTTGCTTTCGAGAACCGATGCCCCAGCGGATTATTATTCTATTGGCCCACCTATGCTTCCTCCAGCTCACCCCAACTTGTCTCGAATTACCTTACTCGCTACTGGCCAGTCGCCTTGACTCGTGCGACATCAGTCCTCGCCCCCGCACGCCAGCCAGCCATGTACCTACCTACTACGGGAATCTGCCTCTCAACGCGGAATCCGGCTATACCAGCGGAACCGACGATCCTAGGTTATGGCCTGGACCTTCCTACTTCACCCTGCGCTTGAAGTGTAAATGAATAGGGAGCAGTATAAAGCTATCCGAACATGCTAGACAAACCCGAGCTTATAACCATTTTCTTTCTTTCGCTTATGGCCCAGCGACACTCGTTTAACAGGGAAATATAAGCAATGACCACCGACGAAAAGGGGGAGATCCCCTCACATCTCGAGATGGTCTCAGATCTCAAGTCCGGTTCATCGACCCAGATCAGCCTTCCTATAGACCCAGCCCTCGAACGCAGAGTCGTCCGAAAGTGCGACCTCCACGTCGTTCCCATACTGACCGTTCTATTTCTGTTCGCTTTCCTCGACCGAATCAACATTGGAAACGCGCGACTGCTTGGGCTAGAAGATGATCTCGGCATGGAAGGCCACCAGTACAACGTTGCCCTATTCGTGTTCTTCATCCCGTATATCCTGTTTGAAGTACCCAGCAACATGATCCTCAAGAAGATCAAGCCGAGCTGGTGGCTCAGTGGGATCATGGCCGGCTGGGGCATCGTCACGGTGTGTCAGGGGGTGACGGGGAGTTTCGAAGGGCTTGTTGCTTGTAGAGTGCTTATTGGGGCGTTGGAGGCGGGATTCATGCCTGGTTCGTCCTGAGCCACATTTTCATATTCCTGCCTCCTAAAGTGAAGATGCTAACTGGAGCAGGAAGCGTCTACCTAATTAACATGTACTACCGCCGCCACGAGCTCCAATGGCGCCTGAACTTCTTCTTCAGCGCGAGCATCTTCGCGGGGGCAGTTAGCGGCGTATGCATCCAACGTCCCATCTCTATAAAGGGAGCAAGAAACTAAAATACAGCGAGCAGTTCCTCGCCTACGCCATCGCAAACATGGAAGACGTCGGCGGCTACAAAGCCTGGCGCTGGATCTTCATCCTCGAAGGCCTCGCCACAATCCTCCTCGCCCTACTCGCCAAATTCCTCATCGTCGACTGGCCCGAATCAGCCACATTCCTTACCCTCGAGGAAAAATCCTGCCTCCTCCGCCGCCTAGCAGAAGACCAAGGCGAAGCGCAGATGAGCCGGTTCGATAAAACCGCCATGAAGAGGACGTTCTCCGACCCGAAGATCTACCTCGGCCCGATCATGTACTTTGGTATCGTGAATACGGGCTACGCGGTCTCGTTCTTCACGCCGACGATTCTCCAGCAGCTTGGTTGGACTGCGATCCGGGCGCAGGTTATGTCCATCCCTATCTATGCTGTTGCAATGGTCATAACGCTTTCGACGGCGTGGCTGAGTGATCGGCTTAAGCATCGATATGGCTTCACACTTGCGGGTGTGCTTATTGCGACAACGGGGTACATTTTGCTGTTATCCCAGTCTTCTATCCCCGTCGGCGCGCGGTACTTTGCCCTCTTCGCCATCACAGGCGGTGGATACCTAACCCAGCCAATACTGATGGGCTGGCTGAGCAACAACATGGCCGGCCACTACAAGCAATCTATCGCCTCGGCAATGCAAATCGGATTTGGGAATTGCGGCGGCCTAGTCGCGAGCAATGTGTTCTTCAATAGTGAGAAGCCCGGGTTTCGGACGGGGTTTGGCGTCTCTTTAGGCATGACCTGGGTCTGTGGGGTTTCTTGTGCGGTGTTCCTGGCGTATCTGGTAAGGGAGAATCGGGCGAGGGCGAGGGGGAAGAGGGATTGGCGGTTTGGGCTTGAGGAGGACGAGAGGACGAATTTGGGGGATGATTATCCGACGTTCAGGTTTACTTATTAGGGTCTGTTGGCGGACTGGTGGGGTTTGCGTTCTTCTAGATATGGTAGATATCCTCAAGTATTAAATACCCTGGCTGCATGAAGCTGTAGGCAAACCATCGAGTCCTATAAAGTTGATCCGTTATACCACGGCATCAAGCCAGTACGTGATCCAACAATCCAACGTTCAGACCAGCCAGTCTTTTACTCTCCATGAGCGATGCAAGCAGAAGAAAAGATTGGAAAGAAATCCCAAATAATTTCGAAATGTTTCTACTTAGCACCTGTATTCTGTTCCCCGAGCCACTCCCCAAGCTTCTTAAGAGCATATACATCATGATCCTTCTCCGAAGTGAAGAACTGCTTCTCATACCACCCCTCCGTGCCCAATGACTGCAACCGCTCCCCAACCGGCTGACACGAGTCAAAGTCTATCAACACCGGCTCCCGACTCTCTTTCTTCAACATGATATTATACGGGTTGATGTCGTTATGCGCCAATCCCAATGAATGCAGGTACTCCACGGCCGACCTCATAGACCTGCAGAACTTGTCTGTGTCAAGGTCCTGGAATTCAGGCGTCGAGACATAGTCGTGTAGAGTCTGGTCAAGCCTCTCGAGAACAATGGAGGTGATGTACCCGCGTTTCACGCGGCAGCCGTAGTATTGGATGATATTTGGGTGGGGCGATTGCGAGATCTTTTCCATGACCACCGTCTCATCGAGCACCGTCTTGGGGAGGAAGTCGGTGCCGATCATATCGTCGTACCACTGCAGGCCCGGTCGTTTTACGTAGACTGTGGAAGCATCCAGCGTTTCCGGGGCAATCGTCAATTGTATGTCTTCCGGAACCCTTGGGTAGATGTCTTCATCTGGGACGCGCTGCAAGGCCGCGTTGTACTCTGCGATGGTTGTCTCCCGCTTGTTCTTGTTCTTCGGGGTTTGTCCGTAGTAAACTTCCTCTTCTTCGGTGACGTGGTAGAAGGTGGTGGATTTCAGCTTTCCTTCCGAGTCCATCGCCTCGATTATAGTCAGGTCTTGAAGTGATTTTATCAGTGGCGTGTTTTTGTCATTGCCGGCGTCGTTCCCCGGGCTGGAAGTCATGGTTGTATAGGGCAAATGGGGCAAACAAAGCGCAGTGAGCACGACGGCTGGACTTAACCAAGTTGTTCTTCTGGTGAGCAAGTGCGATTCCACGAGCCTGGTTAATAGAAGAAGAAAAGAAAAGCGCTGGTTGACTAATCCGTGGGCGAAGTAAGTGGGATCGAGCGCTATTATATACCTATCATAGGCAGCCGGGGCGGACTTAAATTGTTCCCACGGACTGTGCCTGGCCTCAGCAGCCGCAGTCGTTTGATGATGAGGCATCTACTCCGTATCGAGATCTGCTGTAGCGGTGAGAACGAGGTGCTTATTGGGTGGGGGGTGAACGGGGCTGTGCGGGGTTCAATCAGGCCGTTCTAGACGTATAGTTATTACTGACGTAGGTATACCCATGCCTAACTCTAGCAGATAATGAGAGCTGAGTTTCTAGTAGCACTTATATTGAACTACGAACAAGAACAAGCAAGCGATAGGTAGGTATATCTCGGTGGGATATGACACAAACGAGCGAAGTAGCCTACAGTAATTAGGGTACCGTACGATAGATCCCAACATCCAGAAACACACCCCAGAACTCATAATTCAACCCACCCACTCTGTTTGACAATACTAGTCGCAAGAATGAGTGTCAGAATTCAAATCCAGACAACTCCCGCTCTGCATACACTGCGTCAGTCGGGTCTGCTAAACATCTCAGAGCTAGACTTACGGCTTAGCCAGTGTAGGACGCCGAAGTTCTGCACTGAGGCTTGCCACAGTCGGCATGCCTCGTGGTTTGGGTCGTCGTCACGGTTCCATCGGGCTTGTTCACCACTCTCGTGGTCGTGGTAGTGGTGCACCTGCCTGCGTGTAAGCTCTTGCGTAGCAAGAAACCGCTAGCTCGTTGAGAGAAAGCGTTGCCTGGGGCGATACATACATCTCGGGTAGATGAGCTTGAGTAGGAGCAAAGATAGCTGACTGTATTAGTGGGTTGATAAGGGCTGATTCAGACTGAAGAGCTGAGACTTGTTGGATGGAGAAGCAGTGTGGAGCGAGCGGGCTTTGAGACGACTTTATATCCTCAAACAAGCAGACATGAACCACCTTCGAGGTTCCATTCTCGCTGAATTGATTTGGATTGGGCTCAACATCCAACCCTCTTACCCCGCAGGTGATTGCTGTGGGCGCAAAAGGCTGGGAGCGCAGCTCGAGGTACGTGCACGATATGCCGTGGATCATTGGTGGCTAGGCGAAGGGTACGTACACTTCGATAAATGTTGAACTAACCGTTGGCTCTGAGAATCACGCGTGACCGTGTCCAAGATCATGGACACTGCGCTGGTTTCATGCTGGTGACCAGATGGGGTAAATACGGAGAGCGCTTGCAGCGGCGAGTTCAATAACCCTGTAGTGGCGTGGAGATAATCCATATTCTTGGACTGGTCTACGCCGCAAGCCATGTTATCAGGCAAATCGGGCGCTTAGAGAGGACAAGGCTCTCACCAAGCGGAACTAGGCGCTTCCACGCATGCATGCTCTCTGCACCGCAGTCGGGGATGTCCGTACTCACCCACGCTGATTAGGACGCTGCCTTGCATTCATGGATGATTGGCAACCGCCTGCGTTTCGAGTCCCATCACATCCATTCTAGCTTGATCCGGTGCGGCACATCATTGCCTAATACCAGCCTCGCGGGAAGGGAGCCCTACCATTACTGGCTCTAAAATGTCCGATTGCCATTACATAGGCTCGAGAGTACTGGATATACCATCTAGGTATGGTCTTACCTGGGACCCTAAAGTCGCCTCTATTCGAGAAAAACACCTACCTCCACCTCCTTGAACGGACCTCCGAGCCAGCGGCAGATATACGTCTCAACATAAGATCTCACTGGATACTTCCGACGAGCCTTAGCAACAGGGCTCACTGACTGTATAAAGTTAAGAATGGGTGTAGTTATTCGCGGAGATGGCTGATCTGATATAGCCACCCGATAAAGCTAGTTTCTAAGGCATTAATAACCGCCATCCCTCTCCTATCCCCTCCATCCTGATGGTCAAATCACATCCAGCTCAGAGCGTATTCCCAGCAGAGCCAGGAACCGAGCTCTCAATCTCACTCGCCTCCTGGCAGTCCGCAATCGTCAAACCAGACCAGTCCCCCAACCAGCTAACATCCGCGTAGCTAGTATAGTCGCCTCCATCATTAGTGTAGATGCTAGACGCACAGTTGCGGCCGATGTAGCTGGCGCAGGCGTCGTTGCCGGTCCCGTCCGCAGACGACAGGAACATGTCGCCGGCCTCCCAGGTCGACGACGAGATCACGGACGTCACGTCCTGCCAGACGTTTCCTTCGAAGAGGCCCTGGCCCTGCTCGTTGCCTTCGATGGCGTGCCCGTTGTTGTCGGACCACACGTTGTTGCAGGCGTGGAACTTGGTGCTGCCGCTGAGGGCGGGCGCGCGGCCGGAGGTTTTGTAGAGGTAGTTTCCTAGCGTTGAGGTTAGTGGGGTTGGGGTGGTGATGGGGTTGGTGAAGGGGAGGGTGGGGTACCTTTGAAGGTGATCTGGTCGTCTTCGCCGACGAGCTCCATGCCCCAATATTGGTAGCCGTCGCAGCTGGTGGAGTAGGTGGTTTCGCCGTTGAGAAAGTTGTTGGATAGGGTGACGGCGCTGTTGGCGTTGTAGCCGAAGACGTAGTGGACGCGGCCGATGAGCTCGGTCTGCGTTCGTTAGTCAAACACCGGACATTTACCCCCTCATAGGAGACTTGATATTAGGAAGACTGGCATACCTCAACGTGATCAATCCAGATGTTGCTCGAGCCATCGAAAGTCAACGCATCTCCACCCCACACGTAATGAGGGTTCAAGTCGGTGATCTTGATGTTCTGAACAATAATGTTGCTGACGTCGTTCGTGAAGCTCAGACCCTTGCCCTTGATGACACCTTCGCTCCCAACACCCAGCAGCGTCTTGTCCGAAGCCACAGGAATAGGAGTCTTGCCGGCCGCGTCGTAGGTCACTGTAGTGCTAGGGGTATCGCCACAGTCGTCTTGCAGGATCAGCTGGCAGCCTTCACCAGTGCCCCACGAGTAGCATGCGGTGCCGGTAGCCTGGGTGCCGGTGAAGTCGTAGGTCTTGGTGAGAACAATCACCTGCTCGCCCTCGCTGGAGAGAAGGTCTTCGAGCTCGGCCTCGTCCGCAGGGTAAACGGGGGTGGCGCTGCCACCGCCGGTAACGCCGGAAGCAAAACCTTCAGCAGATCCGGAGACGGACTGCGCGGTGGCATAGGCTGCTGATGCGAGGATGGGGAGGAGGTACTTCATGGTTGAGGAGAGTCTGGCTTGAAGGAAAGTGAAGTTCAAGTCAAGTTTTCGAGCATGGTCGAGACGCTTATATAGACAAGGTCGGAATCATCACCTCGCATGTTCCGAGTCAGGGACTTCCGGGTGTCGTGGCGTGGAGTAGATGCGTATCAAGGTCAAACTCCCAGCGTCTCAGTCTTCAGCGTCAACGGTTCCCCACAAGTGGACCTGTCAGTGTCAGCGTTAGGGCCCGGTGTGCCTGGCAGGGCTTCCGGGGCTACTGTTTAGGGATGCAACGTACCCCACGAGGAGTTTTGCCTCGACTGATAGGCGCGTTGCATTGCGAACAGTGCTGCAGTCGAAGCTTTGTAATTCAACCTGTTCATTAGCTAATCGGATGTTCGGGCAATCTAATTGAGACGTCGACCTCGCCGATCTCCAGGAAAATCAAGCTTTGGTTGGCTTGCCCAGTCGTCTAACGGTCTAAGGCGTTCGTCGACCTCGCTTTCGTATAGTCCTTCAGGGACGGAGTTCGTTGTTGGTTCCTCCGCTGTCACCGCGTTGCGAGTTGATGTGATCGACAGTCTCCTGGGTTCAAAACGGGCATACATCCGGTGCTACCCAGTAGTGTTGAGAGCGTATAGATTAAGCAACCGCTGATCCGTCAGGTAGCATGAGTCAGGTACAATGTCAAGTGTGGCCAAAAAAAGATCTTATTAGTCGTATGAACAAACACCGTTGGGGAAACAATCTATCTAAACAGTCCAACAGTCCAAACATCCTAGACTCCAAGCACCTCGCCAGAACCAAGTATGAACAAATGGGTATTCGCGCGCAGAAAAAAACAAGAAATATCCACTAACAAAGACATGGGGCTAGCTGCGATGACGTTGGCAGGCAACAGTTTGTCCATGGTCGCAGTCAACAAGGCATATGTATTTCCAGAAGCTTGCGCCACAGGAGTTTGGATCGACATTTCGCAGAAGTGAACAGGAAGTCGCTGCCACCAAGCAAATGTTGCTGCGTCCGCTATTTTCGAGCTGATAAACTCCTCCTACGGTTCAATGGGTCGAACGATTATATTCTCGTCGGTGCTATAGCAATCGATTGATCGAAAACCAGGTAGCGTTGAGCGATTGCCTTTCGACGAGTGTTCGGCGTCTCTCAGGTATGTCAAGGTCGATCCGGCGAAGCCCACTCATTAGATATCACTCGGAGGCCGACTGCTCGGCTGAGAGTCAGCGGGAACCTGCAGTCGGAGAATAAGATACATTTGCTGATTTCGAATGGGTAATCCGTGACTGCAGGCACCTGCAGGCGGCCTTGACTTGCATGCTTGGCGAGCGCCGACGCCGTACACGAAGCATTTACGCCAAGGAGCATTCGCAAGCGCATGACGTATCGAGAATCGAAATTTGCAAGGGCTTAGAGGTGCCATGTCACAGATTCACATACTGATGTACGGAATGCAGGAGGATCGACAGCAAAGGCATGACGGTCGGATCGAGCCTAACCACGAATTGTTGACGCCTCGTCGGTTCGGTTCGGAGTACGAGTCAGGTCACAAGAGGCCGGGGAGTATACGCCGCAGCGCGGATAAGGATGCAGCCAAGCAGATGATCCCCCATCAATATAACCGCTCTAACCAAGCAACAACCTGCACCTCATTACTGTGACGATGCGGATAACAAGCGTCGTTGAACTCCTGGTGGGTGACGAATGTATCCATATTCCGCTCGGTCAGGGGAACCTTGCACAAATTCTTCTGGCGCAGGAGCTCCCGTTCGGCGCGCGCAGTGGGCGTCAGCTTCGCAAAGGTGTTTCGTATCCGGCGAATACCTCCAGGGAACGGGAGGTGGTACTGGTGCGTGATTCGAGGCGGACCGAACGGCGTGTCAACTTTCCAGGGGCCCTCAGAGGCAATGGAGCGAACGCTTTTCTTGCGTTGCGTCGTGCGGAAGCGGGCCATGGTTGCTGAACTTGCTGATGGATACGAGTCGGATTAGGGTGAGTTGTCAAGGATTCATCGGCAGAGGGGAGCGAGAAAAAAGATCAAGAGAACACGGGGCAGATAGGGGTCTATATACGTACCTCGCCGAACAGGGGATTCGCTGCCGCTGGAGACAGGCAGGTGAGCGCCTGGACTGGGAGCGACAGCGGCGGGAGCGGGGCGTTTGGTGGAGAGACTGGGACTGGCCGAGAATAGCTTCATCAGGAATGAGGAACACGGGGGTTGCACTACCATCTTGGCATGATGTGTAGTACGCTGGCGATCGGTGATCCTCTTCCTGATGGCGATCTGAGCGAGCCCCTTGTCTTTGGCCTGTGTCGACTGTGAAGATACTTATGAAAGAAGAGCCCGAGGAGATTGAGAAATCGCAGAAAGCGTGACCCGCCGACTGACATCATTGACAGCCGAGAGCGGACTTCCACCACCTCGGATATCGGCATCGACGCCAGTATCGATATCATCAGCTTACATGAACCTAAAGTCATCGACTCCTGTCTACTTCGTATAGCTGAGTGTAGTGATCGCATCCAGCTTATTCCCAACAAGAAAACACATCAGTGGATCACTTTGCTTGGCTGTAGATCAAGTTCCAACTTCCCCCACGCCCAGGCTGCGCCTCCTATTCTCTACGGAGTACTCCGCAGGGTCTCCTCAGTACGGAGTACAAAATGATGACTTGAGGTGGTACACGACAGAATACGAGGCATGACTTGCTCATAACTTCAGACCGGCTCATAAAGACAGTGCGCATATACCGGCAATATTACAGGCAAACTCTATGTGCCGCGATGAGCGCAGTTAATCCTCCTCCAATCACGCCGCAGTGCCTGCAGGTTGGAATCCAGGCGCGCAACCCGAGCCCTTGGCAGGTTATACTCCCCGTGCACTGGGGCGAGCAGTGAGCACGGAGTTGCGGCATGATCATCGCCACTGATCGAGCCGGGGTCTTTTCGTCCTTCAGTGCCAGGGTCCAGACTATGTACCTATGCTTCGTAGTAAGCTCGGGATGTCCGCCATCCTTTCACAATAGCTATACGGGCTACTCCGTAGGTATCCATGGATACCATCGCAAATCGACCCCGAGTCACTCGGGTTGGAATTCTGGTCTGGACCAGGCGACGAAGGTTGTGCTCCTGCTCCTGCTGTTATACTACGCGCACGGCACACTACTGTCAAAGGTATTCACATGTCCACGAGACCTGACTGGATCCCCCTGCGGGCCTGGGTCAGTATGTACTCCGCCAGACAGCGCGCACAGACACCATCGTGCCCCGGCCCCCTTCCTGCGGGATCACATCTGTATACGCGTCCCAAGGGCTGGACTTGCCCAGATCTCGAAGGGAAGAAAACGTTGGGGACGGCGATGCGGGGTACTCGCCTTACTACGGGGTAGTGCTCATGGATCTAGGCACGCACCTAAGCATCAACCGCTACTGTCTTCGGCCGCTGTCTTCGTTCGCCAATCGTTGCAATGTACGGGTACGGGCCGTCCCTGAGAAAGTCAGCCTGACGCCATTATTGCAGAGTGGTAGATCAGTGTCTTCAAAGAGACGGTGATACACAATTTATCAAGAGTTCCACGTATATCAATCTGAATGCCAGTGACTCTGTACTGATAATTAATTATAGACCGATAGATACCTGCAAAAGGACATATGACATGATAGAACCAGGTAGCGCGACTCATTATTCATAGCAAGCACAGATAAGAGATGAAAACAGCCAAACAAGCAGCCACCCGAACGCCTCGCTTTTGAGTTGCCGATGGAATGACAACGTCTATCATGGATTATTCATTACTTCACGAAATCAACAGGTCCATCACGCTCATTCTCTTCCTCTGCGGCTCAGGCAGCCTATACCTCTCATCGTCACGAGAAACAGAAACAGAAGACCCGGTAGACGCCGATCCACCACGCCCAGAGTCCATGGAACCTCTCGGATCCCGATTCAGCATGAGCAGTGCAGCCGAAGCCTCATGGTCCATATCCGCCGAAGACGCATTTGAGAAGCGCGGCTGGATGGCCGGCGAGGCTGTAGAAGACGGTAGAGCCCATGTGTGTTCGTTTGGGCGAACGGGCCCCAATGCGGGACTTGGGAGGATGGACGGCGGGATCTCGGACAAGGGGACTGCGCTGGTTGAGGGGATGCGGCTGCCGGGTGAGTACATCGGCGAGGTGCTGGCTATACTGGTGCCCTCGGGGTGTACTTCGGGTGACACTGAAGCGGAGTATGTGCTGCCTTGCAGGTCGCCGGGGAACTCGGGGGATGTGGGTGAGAGGGGAGCGGTGGAGAGGAATGGTGCTGGCGCGGGTCTGTGGTCGCCGGGGACCTTTAGGTCTTGGATGCATTTCTCGAGGTAGTTGACGTAGTCAATGCTGGCCTGGGTACAATGTCAGAACGCTTCGGGGGTAGTATGGTAAGAAAAGCTAGTGAGGTACGAACCTGGAGAATCGCAAGTTTATGCATTTCCTGTCCTCGGCAGGCCGGGATCATGTTCTTCAATGTTGAGAACTCTTCGTTCATCTTCGACCTTCGCCGACGCTCAATCAAGCTGTGTGCCGTCTTTCTTGCAATCTTGCGGCCCGCTGCGCTGGTAGCACTTGGCTGCTTCTTTTTGGAGCTCCCCTGTGCAGTGCCATTGGCAACAGCAGCTTTTGTGTTCCCTTTCGGCGCAGATTTCGCAGAAGATGTAGCGGGCTTCGGTGAGCTCTCGGTCTTTGGCTTCATCTGGATGATTTTGCGGGTGCGAGTAGGAGGCGGCGGGAGGTCCAGATCCTCCAGTGGCCTCTTGAGGCCCGCCTGAGGTGGTGGATTCGTAGTGCGGCTCGTTGAAGGGTCGAGGCGTGGGGATGTCGGGGATGCAGGGAAGAACATCGATGGGTCCGACTTTCGACTTGCAGTTGCAGCATCCATCTTCGCCGGGCTGAGGGCGGCTGGGGGGAGTGCAAAGACGTCTGTACTGTCCATCATTATCTGGTCTTTGATGATAAGCTCTCCAGACATGCCGGGCGTAGGAGGTAGACGAGAGCGTGACATGATCCGTGAAGACAACAACGTCTGGGGGGTCTTAAATGCGGAGTGATGCGCGGAGAGAGACTGGAACAAAGCTAGGGTGGGACAAGACGGGAGGGCTCAGTCGTGTGGTAGAATATTGCCTTGAGATGCTCGAGCAGAACGGGAAATTAAAGAAATAAGTCGAGAGAGGATATTGTTCCTTGCATCCGAGCAGGCATTCGAACCAATCTATACTCCCGGCAGCACGCTCAACCGTGTGGCAACGTCGTGGGAAAACGGCGCAGCAGCCATGGTACGCGGATGGTAATAAGAGCAGATCGCGGGCCTTGGGGGACGAAAATTGGGGCGATCGACGGCCATGATGGTGGGATTCAGGGAGCTCTTGCAAGTGAGATGGTCTGTTGGTGTCGCGTGCTTGGGACTGCCCACGCGGTACCAGCCCCGCCCCTGATTGGCCAGCGCCGCCAGCCCAGACGAAGCACGAGACCGCCTGCCCTCGGCCAACTCGTCGATGCTCTGCCTGCTCGTGCTTCGGTGTCCTGTTCTTACGGGTTGGCCTGGGCTTGTCCCTTGCTTCCGAACCTCTTGTCGGCTGCGGGGGTTATCTACTCCCAGTGTCGGCGGCAGGGAGAAAACGGAACACCAAGAGCATGCTGAGGAAGGGCTGCCGGTGATTGGTATGTCAGTTGGCTCCTTCACATGGCCTTACTGATGTCAGTAACTCGTCCGACGAGCTTTGTTGCAGGTAACGTCTCTGGCCATGGCTAGGAGCACGCATACTGAGTCTCGACACCCCATTGGGTCGTGGCTTGTCAACGGGGACTTATGGGCGGCACTTGAGGTCTTGCCCAGCGTCTTATCACCCTGGACTGTGTATCACTATATGGAGTACGGAGGGGGCCATGTCTCGTGTGAGCCGTTTCCTCCCTGGGGTGCGGTGTCGGCGCCCAGTGGCCTTGCTTTTTCTGAAGAATCCGGACCGTCAGGAGTCTTTCGTCACTGGTCACGAAGATGGAAGTGCAGGGGCCACCAACCATATCCTCCACTATACAGTTCAGTTTAAACTCAATCGCTACATCATCCTAGCCTGCTGGTAGGTAGGTGGTCATTTCGGTATAAATCTCGGCGGTGTCCGTTGTCGATAGGCGTTATACAAGGTAGGGTAGAAGCTGCCAACAGACGATTTATACCCATTTAAAATAGATAGACGACGAATGATTTGAAAGCTCATGCCCATGGAAGCGCATTATGGTGTGTCTTTTCGAGATCCTTGACTTGGCAAGATAAGAAGACGAATCTTCCTTGGCACCGGGCCCCTTTTCTCAAGAAATCCTTGGTATGAACAACGCATTCTTTCTAAAATCGGATTCTTCAGTGCATCTATCAGCTCCAAGTCTATATAAGATAGGTGACATCCATTTGTTCATATACCGTTCATATACCAAACCTATGTGCATCGAATAGACTGACGCCCCTTATTGACATCACCCATGTGACACCCCAAGGCCTCAAGTAAAGAGCTGTTCTATCAAAACCTCACCGAAGTTACCTTCAACTGGAGACTTATCCATTCTCCAGATGCGGTTTCCGGCTCTCTGGCTCAGCCACAGACCGTGGTCGCTCGAACTCTCTTCGTCCCCGTCAATGGGGTGTCGGTCTCGGCGGTCGATAATGCACGCTCCCCGCGTCCATTGACCGGTCGTCTCAATGCGAATGTCCTCTGGTGAGGTCGCTGATGGCTTCCACCTTTCATCCTCGGCAGTGAGGGCGTACCAAACGCAGACGGGGTCGTGCAGGTCGAGTTCCGCAGCGTCTCCGACTTGGTTCGCATGGAGTCGCTCGACAGTAGCAAAAGTGTGCGCCATGAATGCGGTGGCCCACTCAGCAAGCGGAGAACCAGCCTCTACCAGAGGGGTGGTTGCTTTGCGGAACTGACCGCGGTTGATACTGTGCCGTGAGGTGATATCCAGGGGGAAGATTTTGATTGTCAGTTGCCTGCTGAGCTTCGCGGGAAGATCGGGCAGACTCTTGCAAAAAGGCAGAGTGCTCTTTGGAGAAGGAGAGCTAAGGGCATAGACCCTGGCCGCGGCGAATGCGTCGGCATAAGCGTTGAACTCGGCAACGGGTGTCACCTAGCTGCGATTAGTGCTGGGAACTAGGGGTACTAATGAGCGTTGCCTACATTTCCAGGTTCGTGGACGGCTCCTCCCATAACCACAACTTCTTTGGTACGGAGAAACGCCTCTGGGTCAGCAGCCGAAGCCCGGGCCAGGTTGGTGAGAGGCCCAACTGCCACGATTGTGACCGTGTCCGGATCGTTCTCGCGCAAAACGCGAAGCATCTCCTCGTGCGCGGGGCGCTTTGAGGGTATAAAAGACTGGTGCGCTCCACAGCCTGAAGGTACGGGTTTCAGCTCGATAGGCTCGTGAGTTGGGTCGAAAAGATGCTCCCACGCGTCCTGGGGAGTCAGATGGGGGTGCTGCAGTGGTCAGTCAACTAGGAGGACATCAGAGCTTTGGCACGTACGCTGCCATGAATACCACCGAGGCCATCAATTCCATCTTCGAAAGTAAGCTATATCTTCCGTAACCATGGATGCTTAAGCTAAAACTCACGGAAGTAGTCTGCGAGCATCTTCTGGTCGTCTAGAGGGTCCTCTGCTCCGAGCGCGACAAGCGGAGGGTGAGCCCGCAATGTGTCGAAGCCCTCAGGCTTACCCTGCTCCTTTCGCCACTTCATCTCTCTCTCGAGGATATGGAACATGGAGACAACATTGCGCAGACAGCTGTGTACGTCAGGCGGCGGGCTTATAGCCGTGAACGACAGTCAACGTACCTCTTGACCTCAACATTGCCGAATGTCAAAGAAACTAGCAGAACTTCGACATCCTCTGATTTCTGGGCAAAGGCCAGCAGAAGAGCCAGAATATCGTCGATTCCCTAAATATATCTTAGCAAACATTTAACCGCATACGGAAAGGGGCTGCATGTTTATTGTCGTACTGGGTCAGTGTCAATGATGATCTTCTTCTTAGGCGCCATTTTTGAGAGTCCGCAACGAACGACCAAGGAGATATCAGGTCTTGCGAGTGTAGTAGGAAATCAAGATAGTCGTTGAAAAACGTCGGAGGGGAAATGGTGGGATAGCCATCCATGATGTCTTGGCAGCGTTATCGCAGGTCCACATTAATTATCGCCATGTAGCATTCGTCCAGTCTATCTCTTCAACTCTTGATGTCTCTGTGTTTGTTTTCATAGTCATTCCCGCAGATGATACACAGGGAAGCTTCATTAAGTCAACTGTGCGCGTGATCAGGAATCTGGAGTTCGCCATGGAGAAGCGTGCACCGGTATGCACCCAGCCATAACCTGGCATCCATTATTCCATCCTATCAAAGATCGGCCACCTCCGAAGGTAGCCAAAGAGGGGCATATAGCCTACGTAATGAGGCACAGCTGAGTCTTTGTATGCAGTGTGGATGGTCATGATTATCGGAAGAGAAGCCAATAGGACCGGAGTGTTCTTCCTCGCGGACGAAATATTCAGCCGAATTGCAACCAGGGACGCAATTAATCTGGAATGACAGGGATGCAAAGCACTGAAAGCAGTGGTTGTGGAAGATCTTCCCCGCAAATCCTGTCATTCCACCCTAAAGATCTGGACACCTTTGAGATGACAGGGGTTACTGCGTCAATGGCAATGATCAGACTCTTATGCTCGGAGTTAACAGTGGATGTTGGATTTGCACAATAGAGTATGCACTCGGAAATAAGAACGAGCAACAGAACTATACCCTACAAGCTTGCCCAAATAGTGATATTTAGACAAGAGAGGTCAAGTCGGTGAGGTCGAAGGAAACACCTTAATCTGTGGAGCTGCTGAATCAAAGACGATTGGTGACGGAAGGCTCTCCCGTGTTTAATTAGTGAAGCCCCAGGGGACGGGAATTGCTGTATGGAGAGTCCGAGCTGGAGTCTTCGCCCAGATCGCACCGTGTCCTCTTCTCTCATTCACCTCTGCCCCCTCTCCTTTTTTTTCTCTCCCACACTCCATACATTAAGAAGCAGAGGCCACTCCCAGACCTCAATCTTCTCTCAATCCCATCCGTTCTCTCTCCAATCTCCATTTCGCCTCCTCCACAATCCACCGTCGATCCAATCCCGATTGTGCTAGCTCTCCCGATGCTCCTGCGGTGACACGCCGGTTCCTTTCCAGCCGCAACGTGTTGCCTAGAATCATCGCACTCAACTGTGGCCGCACTCTTTCTGAGCACTGACAATTGCTTCAATCCTCTGACACCGAGGTCAATTCTTCGAGAACACGCTTCTTGCTGTGTACTCGGCCCAAGAGGAGAGCTGCAGCTGCACATTGCCGTTGTGTGTGACCTCAGTGTGGCAATCTGGCCTTTCAGCGCGATTTAACCGCCTTTACCCCTTTGTCCTGCAACCACTCCTGTGCTCGTACGTCGGCAACCCGATGCCTAGAGAGTGATTCGAACTCGCGAGAGATCGCTTTTGCCGCTCCTAATTTGTCGACTTGACTTGCGTCCCATTCCTCCGCCGTATCTCCGCAACATTCTCCCGCACGCTGTATTATTCCGGCAGCAAAAACTAGCTCCACCACACATTGACACGACTTTCTTATTGATTCCAACTCATTGGTAAGTTCTCAGTATACTCTCAAGCTTCAGACAACGGTAGCTGACGGTCGCCCTGCTGGTAGATTAACGATGATGAACCCTTATATCAGCTGGGCCATTGTGCTCGTTGTCGCAGGTAGCCTAGGATGGTATTATAGCGAAGTAAACACCAAACCCAAGAACCCTGCAAAGGCCGTTTTAGAAAAGGCAGAGTCCGTGGCTCCTGCGAAAAAGCAAAAACGAAAGGCAAAGAAGTCCCCCGAAACTGCTCCCGCCGCGGTTAGCGAGAAGCCCACCTTTGAGTTCAAGGCCCCCGAGGAGGATGAGGTCCCCGATGAGGAAATCGACCACAAGGAGATGGCGAAGCGGTTTGCGGCTGTGAAGAATGGCACCTCTGCTACTCAATTCGCTAGCAGCGAAAGCAAGAGCCAGAAGAAGAAGAAGAGCAAGACCGCCGCTAACCTCGAGCCTAGCAATGGCGAGCGCTCTGCTTCCCGCGTTTCTACCAGGACTTCCTCGACTACCGGAGCTGATGCTGACGATGATCTCTCCTCCGCTGGCTCGCCCATGGTCAACCCTACCGCCGCCGGTTATGTGTCCGACATGCTTGAGGCTCCTGCCCCCGGTGCCTCCGTCCTCCGCGTGACTGGCAACGTTGACTCGAACTCCCAGAAGAAGAAGGCCAAGGCCGAGAAGTTCAAGGAGGTGGAGACCAAAAAGCAGCGTCAGCAGCGTCAAAAGAACGAAGCCCGTAAGCAGGAAGTTCAGGCCGCCGAGGAGCAGCGACGCAAGCTACTTGAGAAGCAGCTCCACACTGCCCGCGAGGCTGAGCGACGTGAAGCTAAATCTGTGGCCGCCAACGCCGCCGCCAATGCCTGGGCTCCCAAGTCTACCAACGGCACTCCTCGCTCCTCCCCAAAGCCTGAGCAAGCCCCCAAGGTTGAGCTACTGGATACCTTTGAACCCAGCTCGACTTCCACCCAGTCGCCTGCCACCTCTCAGCAATGGAATCAAGGACTTCCTTCAGAGGAGGAGCAAATGCGCATTCTCGGCGCTGGTAACGGCGATGATGCGTGGACCACAGTCGGCACCAAGAAGCCCAAGAAGAAGAGCGGAAAGGCCGATGAGAGCGAAGTCAGCGCTTCTGAAAGCCAGCCAACCCCTGCCGCTCCTACCCCTGTTGAGCCTAAGGTCAAGGTGACCCCGACTTACCTCCCCGATATCCTTCGATCCAACCAAAAGGGCCACCCTCTGGACTCTGACTGGGCTGCTTGAATACCCTATCCTCCTCCTAATTGCCACCCTTCTGAGTTGGATCAAATCTCCATCATTCTCGGACACGACTCCTACTTTTGGGGTACTCTCCATCAGGGACTGTACTTGCTACTTTTGGTTCCGGCGTCTGGGTGCATCATTATACCAAATCCACCGCGTATATGGCGGCACGGATTGCTTCAGCGACAGCTTCAGCGAGAGCAAAGACTCAACTAGATAAGCTACGCCGAAGCTCAAGAAGAACGAACCGGCACGGCACGAAAAAGACCTTCAGACTAGACCCATGTATTCTCACCACCTTGTTTTGAACCCTATTCTCCTACTTCATCGCACACATACTTTTGTTCCAAATTGGAGTGTTATTTTCTGGTTTCGGCCTATCCTCAGAGAAAAAGGGGACCTTTTCTTCAGATTTATGTATTCTAAATTTTGTACCGTTAACAGACATTGCATCGAACTTGGAGAGTGTATGATTTCGAATTATGACTAGGAGTATCGATTCTAACCTTGGGTATCTTGTTATTCAATTATCGAGCTCCTATGAACATCCTGTGAACAATCTAGGGTAAATCACAGATCGGATGAAGATCAGGGCGTACCTTGCTGTGGGGTCTATTCAATCAATCTGCCGCAGGGCTGTTTGACTACTGTCTCTGAGTGTCTCATAATTTGGAAGTGGCCATCCATAATTTCACGACCAAAATAGCAACGAGCGCCTGTTCGGAAACCCGTGTCGGCACTTTCAAGGCTGCATGAACTGTTATTGTGTATCTACTCCGTACTCCGTAGATAATTTGCCCGGATAAGTATGAAGGCATGAAGAATTGAGGATCGACGAATGGCGTCACTGGGGAGTCCGAGTCTGGCAGCCACATCCCAAAGCGGACTAGCGCCACGTTCCGGGTATCGTGGCCTGAAAGTCCAAAGTCACGGGCCTCGGCGGAGTGCCAGTAAGAGACAACTATTCATCAATTGGCATCTCAACGACTCTTCGACTTCTTCTCTCCTCGCGTCCTTTCTTGTTCTTTCTCTTCTTCCCTCCTTCTTCTTCCTGCCTATATAGGTTGGCTGGAAACATTGTTGCTCTCATCCGTCAATTGCATCATTGATCTCCCTGTTTGGACTTGGACCCTGTCTAGCGGCTCCCGCTCTCTCCCCTCCCGAGAGTCCCTTTGAAACCATCGCTATTGTCAACTACTGCTCTCGCGCACCAACCACCTCTACACCCCTGCCATGGCGCAAATTCGAGGTACTGCAGGCTACAACCTTGGCCACCAAAACCCGTTCGGTGGCCCCGGCAGCGCAGCTGCAACAAACGACCCAAGCCCCTTGGATACCATCCGTGAACACACAAGCAAGATCGAGGATTGGCTGGACACCCTCTCGGATCCTATCAAGCCGTAAGTAGTCACCTCTGGCGCCTTATTTTTTTTAGATTCGAGTCGGTGCAATTGCTGGTATACCAGATCCTCGGGGTTTCTCAGAGCGCAGCTGACAACGTGTCTTTTCTACCCAGGTACCTGCCCGCCATCGGTCGTTTCTTGATTGTCGTCACTTTCCTCGAGGACAGCTTGCGCATTCTTACACAATGGAGCGACCAGCTTCTTTACCTGCGTGACTACCGCAAAAGTAAGCTTGACGGCCCTTTCTCTACCCCTCGCGTCTACCGGGTAGATTTGCCCATGGACGGCTATACCATGCAACAAGCTTCAATCAACCCAACTATGACCGTTTTCTGACGTCCTGCCATTGCAGTCCCCTGGGGTCTCACTCACGCTTTCCTCATCCTCAACGTGGTAACTATGACGATATGCTCCTTGCTCGTGATTGGCCGTAAACACGCGGAGATAGCTGTCGCCGGTCTCCTCGGTGTCGTTATTGTCCAGGGCCTCGGTTACGGACTCATCTTCGATCTCAACTTCTTCTTGCGCAATCTGAGTGTTGTCGGTGGTCTGCTCATGGTTCTGTCCGACTCATGGGTTCGCAAGAAGTTTGTCCCCGCCGGACTGCCCCAGCTGGATGAGAAGGATCGCAAGATGTACGTCCAGTTCGCTGGTCGTGTCCTGCTTATCTTCCTCTTCATTGGTTTCGTTTTCTCCGGCCAGTGGGGTCTGTGGCGCGTGGTTGTCAGTCTGTTTGGCTTCGTCGCTTGCGTCATGGTCATTGTCGGCTTCAAGGCCAAGTTCAGCGCCATCCTCCTTGTCCTGCTCCTGAGCGTGTTTAACATCCTCGTCAACAACTTCTGGACCGTATGTATCTCAGTCGCATTTAATCTGGGACTAGAAACTGATAACGCTTTAGCTGCACCCCCACCATCCTCACAAGGACTTCGCCAAGTACGACTTCTTCCAGATTCTGTCCATTGTGTAAGCTACCCTAGCTCTTTCCAAATTATGAGCCAGGACTCAGACTAATCTTACATAGCGGAGGTTTGCTCCTCCTGGTGAACATGGGCCCCGGCCAACTGAGCATGGACGAGAAGAAGAAGGTCTATTGAACAAAACATAACCCATATTCCCATTGGGAAGAACAAGACGAGACGATACGGGGCAAACGGAACGAGATCAAGATCATTTCCCTCGGAATCTTATCAACGCGACTTTCTACACTCCTAAATATCTGCAGTGCGGGTTTCCTTCAAGCCGCACTACCTACTATATGAAAACAACAAGCCAAAGCAAATCAATCCTACAAAAGAAGAAATTATACTTATCTTTCTTGGAAAGTTCTTATAAAAGCAGATCTGGCGCTCACTCATCGGTTTCTAATCGAATTCGAATGGGCCTTTTCATCACGTGGTTTTATTTCCGGAGTACATTATTCTTACACCGAGCTCAATCTAAGTTTATGCGAGAGAGAAAGTAAACTGGACATGGACATGGACGTAAAACAGATATGCTATATGCAGCACTCTTTTGGCGCAGATGTCAATGTTATGAGGGGCTGAACTCGCTAATTGCCAATTTAAGTCCCGATATATATTTCTGAACTGCCAGGCTAACAATACCGCGGCTCTACCCTACTTTTACATAGACAAAATAAGTGATTTCAAAATGAACATTGGATTAGCTTTTATTCCAGAGAGGATACAAAAATGCTAGTGCAACAACCAAAACGTGCTCGGGGTGGAAGGGAGAGACAAAACAGAAACAAGCGCCAGACATGCAAAGAGGATTCGCTGCCAAGTATGTATGTGCTCAATGATAAGGGCTTGCAAAAGTAATGAGAATCGGTAATGAATGGAATGTAACGCGACATACAGTAAAGAAAAGGAGCGTTGTGGTCGCGCACTCTGTGCAAGTGAAAAAATGTAACGGGGTCAATTTAGAACAAAAATGGATGAGGATGAGCACGTTATTATGCCCACCAATGATGCGGTTGGGTCTATACAGGTCCGGCCGTATAATATCCTGTTCCGAACGAAATCGCAGTGCGCCGCGGATGCATACAAACTGGGTGATGATAGGAGGTAGAAGGGCAATGCACAAGTTCGCTACCAGGATACAATGTCCAATTTTGACGCTATACCGCCCGATGCATAACCCAAGAATTGCCCACTAACGTATGATGAGGAGGTACGAGAGGAAGGGGGCGGGGCTTTTGACTCAGAAGTCCATACTCCATCGGAATGGCCGTACTCGCTCCACTTGACCTACTTCAAGATCATGCGGATCCGGAAGCTCAAATTGTAGCATCTGGACGTCCTTTTTGTTGTCCTTATGTACTGAAGTCAAGGCTCTTGATATGGCAGGGCGTGAGACATCAGGGTGATCACTAGGATCTTTGGAATGAGGCCGCGAGATGGGAGTGGCGGGCGAAAGAAGGGAGTCCCTTGGCGATTCAATGTCTGAATCGTGCACAGAGGACATGGTCGAGCAAGAATCGGATGGAGAATAAACGGATGACGATATGACGAAGTGTGATTCATCCTTACCGTAAGCATAGAAAGCGGGGGATGGTGCGCGGGGAAGATCTTGCGTGGCCGACTCCGGTGTTTTAGGAGAACGAGAGGGGAGGGTGGAAAGAGACTCAGGAGACTCAAGACTGCTCTCTGTGGTTAACGGAGGTAGAGTGTGGGTATGTCCGCTGCGGCGCAAGGTTGATTTGTCGCTACCCATCCGCATACTTCTGTGCTCGACGGGTGGAGGTGGAGCCGCTGTACGACTCCGGTCCTTTCCAGACATGACCCTAGCACTAGGGGGAGGTTGAAGCATCCATCTTGTTTCAGCTCTACTCTTGGGTCCGCTGACGATGGGTGGGTGAAGATCATTGACCGGAGGCACACGGGTGATGCAGTATTTGCTCGGGGCTTTGGCGTCCATCTTGCCCTGGCCAGAGATACCAACCGAAGAGCCCATGACCTCGACCTCTTCGCCCCATAACGGCTCATCTTCGCGCTGATACCGGAGCATCCGGTTCCAGCGGTCACCTAGGTGCCTAGAGCCAAGCTTGCTCGACCGCTGGGGTGATGCGTGGGAGACCATGCGATCATAATCTTCACCAGAGCCGGCGGAGTACTCTCCTGTATCCCAACTGTCTATCCGGTGATGAGTCGTGTTTGTCCGATGACCACCTCTCCTTTTCGCGCCATTGGGACCTAAAGCGATCTCCTCCATCCACCCCGGGTTCGTACTGAACGGAGTCGGCTGCTGGAAAGGCCGAGGCTGGTCGGTAACGATGGCATCGCTCTGCTGCTTTTCTCTTTGCGAACGGGCACGGACGGCTTCCTTCCTGCGCTTCCTCTTGCCCATGGAATCGGCACATGGAGTGCATGTGACATAATAGAAGACGGCGGATTGCGCGCCCCGGAAGAGCCACATGTTGTGCTACTTTCGGAGAGCCGCGACAGGGTATATCGAGACGGTGGCCGAGATAATCTAGTAGTCCGACAGCGCAACTTGGGATTGACCCAGGAGTGCCGAAACGTGAAGGCAGAGATCCGTAGTCAAGGCGATCGAGAAACACATGAAGGGCATCAGTCTAGGAGGCTGGAAATCGGGAGTGGCAGGAGATTCGGAAAGAGGTATGAGGGGCGAATAATAGAATTAAGAGGGGGTAAATAGAGAGCAATTATTCGGAGATCGGCCAGCGACCTTGCAGCGGCACGGAATTAAGGAGGAAAAAGCGAGGACTGAGGTGAAGGAAAGTAAGCAGCAAATAAAGGACGA
Organism: Aspergillus mulundensis; assembly: GCF_003369625.1. Taxonomy (NCBI): domain Eukaryota; kingdom Fungi; phylum Ascomycota; class Eurotiomycetes; order Eurotiales; family Aspergillaceae; genus Aspergillus; species Aspergillus mulundensis. The sequence continues at coordinate 1,178,801 of NW_020797894.1, read as the reverse complement.
AGAAAGAGGAAGGAGCGGAGGAGCGGAGGAGCTGCAGGACGGTAAAAGACAGGAAGACGCCAAACAAGCGTCGTGAGGGTTTGGAGGAGGGGAGGAAGGAAGTTGAGACGTTGGAAGCGTTGAAGCCTAATCTCAGGGGAATCTACTCCGGGAACCGCACTCTGTCGCAGTAGCCGCTCACTACCGCAGCGGGGCCGCCCCTTAGCCAGACTCCAGAGCTGTCACGGTGTTGATCACTTGAACGCAGGTGGTCCTTAGATCTGCTAGATCTGAAAAGTTAACTATATCGAGAATTGGAGGGCAGGCTTCCTTTTATGGACTGCTGCCCTGGGCCGGGGTGCAGGGCCAACTCATCGTGCAATGGGACAAGCCTTGGCCGGCATGAAACGCTCGCTATCGGACATGATTCAAGACGAGTTAGCCCGTGTTACTCCGTTTAGACCGTCTAGTGGCCCCTCGCGATTGCGTAGCACTAATTAGAACGAGAACCAGTGTTGGAGTAAGACAGCAGAGTCGATAAACAGAATGTAAGCCTCGTTGCTCATAGTTAAGCCCATTGTACATGTTCTCTAAGAGTATCCCACTGTTGCTGCTGGGGGAAGATAAATTAGGTATGGAGAAAATGTCTTTATCGCGCCCTGCAATCTATTCCCTGATAAGCCTCTTGTGTCCAAATGCATGAAGACCATCCACATAGTCGCGAATGCGAATCTGTACACGCACCACATACATTATGGCTGCAGAACCGACCGCAGTATGGAAGGTGGCGCCCGGTACGGGTCTTATGCCCAGGCCAAATGAGAAGCAATCATCCGTGCATCTCCATTCTCGCGAGACCAAGCACAAGCCAGCGCGCCATCCCGCGGAACGAGGAGTAAGACGAAGAAGCCGTTTGCTCAACCATAGATCGCACACCGCTGCTCCAGTTGGCTGCACAGAATGTACGGACACCATTTCTCGGAAAGTAAATCGTATCGCTCGTCGATGATACTCCGCAATCATGCATTCTTGGTCCCTCGCACCACCTGGCCTTTTACTTTGGCCCAGTCGATGTCCCGGTCAATTGCCTCGTCCACTTCACCGCATACAACCACGTTGTCACCCCTGATCAGATATAATCCATGTTCAATCTGTGAGCTGGGTTCCGGGTCATCGGGGGTTCGGATAATTCGCTCTATCGTGTCCAGGAGGACAAGATTTGTGAGTTGGTCTGTCGAAAGAAGCGTTCCGAGGAGTGTTCGCCCGTCGACAGTGAGGATTAGGACTTTCTCTAATCCGGGGAAGAACTTTGTTAGCTACATCCTAAGAGAAACATATTCTTGTGACTGGACTCACTGTTGATGTAGGCGTTGATCGACATTGCGCTGGGTTGTAGTGGGCAAAAGATACAGTATTGGAAAAAGGTGACCGGTGAGACAAAGTTGTAAAGACAGCCTAAAGGTTCAAATCTTGCGACACAATATTGACCACGGCTTTGGTGTTGGTATACAATGGGTTTAGAACTCCTTCATCAACTGTCGGCGATTGTTTTCGGCGTTTCTCTGCAAGCCCGGGGATGAACAGGTATAGTAACCGCGAGATGAAGCAAGTTAATCTTGACTAGGATCGCATAAGGATGCAAAATTGTTGGCGTATTTAGCAAAGAAGTATAGGACGTGTTGGTTGATGCTTCAAGCTCTCCGCGGCCGGAATCTGAAAGCTCACAAATCACGTGATTGATCACTACTTTACTACGGAATTAACAAGCTGCACAAATGTATCCTGCGCATTTTTATATTTACAGTTGGTAGCACTCTTACTAGGCTCTGGCTATGCTCTGGGGTAGACTATGCGATTGTGGTTACAGTATCAATTGCTAATACTCCATTCAGCCGCCTAGTGCGCTGAGATCCAACGGCACACTGCTTCCCCTGCCGGCCCGGTATCGTTTGGTGCCGCCCACAAACGGCCGTGGTTTCGGTAGTAGCCCCTCGTTCTGGAACTTGAATCGGGTATCTTCGATCCGGGTACTCCCGTGTGCGCCTAGGCTAGTGGCACTTGAGCCCGGTGTTGAACCACCGTTGGAAAGAGTATAAGCGCTAGGGGCCAGACTTGAACGGTCCGGGATATGGCTTGAGTGAGTTTCATAGGAATATGGCCGCGATGGTGGTTCGCTAGGGGGTGCGGACGGGGGCAAGGACGGGGGAGCAGATGGAGGAGGTGGGGGAGGGGCAGATGGCGCCGAGGCAACCGGTGGAGGAGGCGGAGGTGCCGAGGGGGTCTGATTGCTGTGTCCAAGAGCATTTCGCGCAGCTTGAACAGCTAGCGATGCCGGCGGCGCTCCATTTGGAAGTGGCGGCGGAGCTGGAGCAGATGGAGGAGGTGGTGGTGTGGATCGCGTAGGTGGTGGTGGAGGCGGTCGAGGCGCGGCCGCTGCAGGTGGAGGAGGTGGTGGTGCAGCCGGACTAGCGGACGGGGGAGGAGGAGGTGGTGGAGCGGGAGCCGAGGGTTTTCGCAATGCGACTGGTGGCTTCGATGAACCTGGCAATGGCGGGGGTGCGCGTGGCGGCGGAGCTTCAGGTGCTGATTTAGCCGAGATATTGGATGCCGTGGAGGATGGCCTCGATCCCGGCCGTGGAGGAGGTCTCTTCAGATTCGCAACCAACGGATTGACAGGCGGAGCTGGCGGTGCTTCTGTAGAAGGCGGCGGCGGTGGGCGAACGGCGGGGATTCTCGGCGCTGAGGCAACAGGCGGCTTGGGCACCCGCGACGTTTCTGAATCCGACAGGTATGGGGATGCATCCCGGTTGGCCCCGGTATCAACACCTCCTCGACTGCGAAGCTTGGGCATTCCTCCCGCAAAGAGTCCGGCAAGTTGAGGGGCAGCTGGGGCTGCCGTACTGCTATCGCTCCCCGGCCCTACATCACTGCTACTTCGTGCCCGATTCGCGCCCTGTCCGGGGACCGGGGGTGCAAGACCACCGGGAGGCTTCGCCATTCCAGGAACAGGAGGCGCGGCCCCGAGCGGAGGCCCTGACGATTTGACGCCCCCACCCGCTAGCTGCGGTGCCGATCTGTCATTGGTAACAGCCTTCTTCAGCTTCGTGCCTTTTGAGATATCTGAGAGTAGCGCGCCCTGGTATGGCATTAGCGGCTGGACCGGAGCGGAGGTCTAGACACATTATGGAAACTCACCCTATCTTTCCCACCCCCCGGGGGTCTTGCTGGGAGATTCCCTGCTGGCGGCGGAGGCGGAGGAGGACCACCACCAGGGGGCGGCGGGGGAGGTGGTGGTGGAGGGGGAGGCATCTTGAGGGAACAATAGCGATAGGAACGGGGATGCTGTGAATGCTGTGATGTTGCAGCCCAAGGACGTCACCAAGCAACAGACCTTAGAAAAGAGAAAGCATGAGAGCGCTCAGCGTTTTCTAAGCCGGCGCAGATTCTTTTCTGACCTAGGTCTGTCAAATAAATAAAAGACAAAAAGAAAGACAACAGAGAGTCGACAGGATAAGGAGATGACGATGGTGGCCTGGATGGTGGGTGGCGGTGCCTGTAGGCGGCAGTAATGTTCCGCCTTGTCGCGCGTTCTGGGCGGCTGCTGCGCCCAATAGCTTCTCCACTCGATCAGTGACTTGAATTCCAAGACTTAGGCTATATCGTTGCGATGAGGGGCATTGCGCTGAACGGCCAGAGGGCTTCGAAGCCCGACACACTTATCTGCCAATTATGCCAGATATCCGCCGCACCGGCTCTCCGTTATCGCCCTCAACCCACCCGGTCGTATGCATCGGCAAGCAAGGCCACCCGCAGGCTTCAACGCGGGCAATGTCTACCGATGGAAGCGCTGAAGACTCCCCTGACGCCATTTCTACCTCTGCGAAGATACAAGTCGACCGAGTCCAAACCCGCCACTTTGTCTGATCTCAAAGCAGTACTGCGTGTGATCGAACGCAGCTCTAAAGAACTTCGCGATTCGCAAACCGTGCCTGCGAACGATGCAGTTATCCAGCTACTGAAGAAGTGCCTCGCTGTCGCCGAAGAGATTGCGCAGCCAAACCATTCTTCGAAGGAGAATGACAATGAGATCTCGTCCCTCCTCAACCTCGAGGAACAGAACACAAAAAAGGCATCGAAACCAGCCCCAAATGTCGAGATATCCCAGCCCTCAGCGGACGCACTCTGCCGCATCGTCCACGAACTTTTAACAGACGAGAAACTTTTCATCTCACCAGAAGCTCTGTCCTTCTACGTCAAAATCCACACCCTACTGAAGAGACCCGAGCACTTCCCTGAAATCTTTCACCTCTACGCAAACAAGCCAATTCCCGAGGAAAACAGCTCACCGATCAAGTACCTCAAACCCAACCCGAAAAGCATCAACAGCGCCATCCCTGTCGACCTAGCCAACATGGCTCTTGATATCGCAATTGAGCAACGGAATCTCGGCCTCGTCCTTGCAATCGTCGATAACACTTTCTGTACCTCCGCATTCCGCCGAGCCAAGTTCTTCCGAAAGGCTGCCGCACCGCTTGGTGTGCTCGCAACGACGCCCCTGGGGTGCTATGTCGCTGCAACTTGGGCTGCCAGTTTCCAAAACACGATGGACCCGAGCACGGCCACAGCGATTGCTTTCGCTGCCACGCTTGCCTACGTGGGTGGGACATCGTCCATCGGAGTACTGGCTATTATGACGGCGAATGATCAGATGGAGCGGGTTGTCTGGCTTCCCGGGGTTCCGTTACGGGAACGCTGGCTGCGGGAAGAAGAGCGGGCTGCTCTGGATAGAGTTGCACTCGCCTGGGGATTTAAGGATATCTATATGCGGGGAGAGGAAGAGGGAGAGGAGTGGGAGAGCCTAAGGGAATTCATCGGCATGAGGGGGATGATTCTGGATAAGACGGATTTGATGCACGGGATGCAATAAATTGCACTATAGCCTATGTACCACTATATAACTTTTGTGATTGTTCAAGCAGTCTTTTGATTAACACCCCACAAGTCTTTACAACTACGGGACCAAATGAACCAAAACTAGGAACAACAAGTGAGTATATTCAGCTACCTAAAGCAGACATAATCCCACAAATCGCACCCAAATAGTTTGAAATTTTATTTTCTCTTGCTCCAGTTAAGAAGAAAAGAAGACGAGCCGCTTAGTAGACACGGTGGGGAGGAGACATGGTCGCCTTGATGACAAGGGACCCAACGTTCTGCCAACCCTTCTTGAGGAGGGAGACGAGGTAGTTGATAGCCAGCATGATGTTGGCGACGAGCTCCTCCTGGGTCATGCCGACGTTGCCAACGGCAACACCAAGGCAGAGAACCTTCTTGAGCTGGAACTTGATGGTGGACTTGACGTCGTTGACCTTGTTGGCCATGTCCTCGTTGTGGGAGACGGGGGTAGGGAATTTACCAGCTGCGGAACTGTGAGTATGCGCCCGTTTTGGAGAATTTTGAAATGGTGGACATACCCTTGGAAAGACCGGGACCCAACAGACGGGGGATCTGCTTGATGAGGGTGTCGGAAGCAAGGAAGGCATCGTACTTGCGAGCAAGCTTCTTGATGAGCTTCTTGTTCTTGTTGAGCTTCTTCAGGTCATCAGCGGACATGGCGTCGATGCCGTGGTGCTTGGCACGGTCGAGATCGTGCTGGTCACCAAGAATGCTGTGATCGATCTTGTTAGCCTTCCAGCCCATATAGTTCCAGTCCGCGCATTTGGTTTTCGTTTCTCTATCCGCGGATTTCGATGTCCAGGTCGACGTACCAGATGGTCATGCCAGGGCGAGGCACGGTGGGAAGCTTGATGGTACCAGAGAAACGCTTGTCACGCTGGGGGTCGTAGTTCTTCAGACCGATCTGGAGCTCGACGGTCTCGAGGAAGTTACGCTTCTTCTCATTGTGAGAGTAGTTGAGCAGCTGCTCGACATTCTGGCGCACTCCGGCTGTAGAAGAGAAAAAAATATGTTAGAGGCGCTGGTCAAGTCCGTCTGTGTAAAATCATAGATAGATAATCGACATACCGACTGTGATCTTGGACATCTTGCTGACAGTCTTCCAAAAGAACCTCTTTCAAAGTTTTTTTGGTGTGGCTCTGGCCTGAATGTTGCTGAAGAAAAGAGTCGAGGGCGGGCGCGATGGTGGCTCTGAAAATCCGGACTCCGCTTGTGGGCGCAACCAGCGCTAGCCCCATGTGGATTAGTGCTGCCCTAATCGCATTCTGATGACTCATCTGCTGGCTTCTCGGTCATCATCGGTTGGCTTTTCACGATCTAAATTTCCACGCCATGGGCAGAAAGTAGAAGCATCATGTATTGATCTTGATTCTATAAAATCTCATATGTATAGTCTAATAGACGTTGCTTAGATTGCGAAGTGCTTCGAAATGTGATCGGCGGTCATCCCGTACTGAGGCACACAATTAGTCTGCTTGGCGTTCCCGTACAACAACGCGGGCCTCGACAACGCCTGGAACGCTTCCAAAAGCAAGTTGAAGAAGCAAAAAAGAAATCTCCCCGACTGGGAGTCGAACCCAGGTCTCCCGCGCTTGTTCCTGTGAGGTGACAAGCGGAAATCATGACCGTTAGACCATCGAGGATTAGATGACAAAAAGACAACGAAATGGCGTAGTTGAAAATTTGACTTCACTATCCCCTCAATCCCAGACCTTACTCAACTCACCTAGATCTAGCTGGGACGGATCTGTCAAGCGGTATAACCATTTAGTGGATCTGAAGACGGGATATCCACGGGCATACTAGCAGGATCAAGACCTTGGTCATATGTATCCTCCTTCAACGTTGTCGGTGTAACCTATCCGGCAAGTCACCCCAGTTTTGGCGTGCTCGGAGAGCTCCTAGTTCGAGAAGGGGCTCCAAGATCCTCTCGAGTATTCTTTCGCGCTGCTGTGGGGTTGCGGGTTTGTCATGCATAAGGCAGCCGTATAGAACAGGAGGAAGGGTGCGAAGTAGAACTTGGCCTTGAGCGGTAGATATGTTTGGGTAGGAAATCGCAGGCTTCGAGTAACTTGACTCTTGTCTTGATCGGGTCGTCCGTAAGCCCATCTTATACTGGAGCCATTTGGGTCGATATGCTTTGTTAGGGTTTGTTTTAGCGGCATCAGGATTACCATATGTCCCATGGCTATGGCATGTAGCTGAGGACGCCGCAGTTTGACGAAAGCACCAGTATTGTCCCATCGGGTATCAGGGATCGTGATAGATTTTGTGGGCAGGAAAGGTTCAAACCATTTTCTGTTTCTTGTTCCTTAGACATTTGCTTGGCTTGGTGATAGAATGCCGCTTATGGCATCTGATAATCTCAATATTGATAGGCCAGGCTGCCCCTGAAGGACCATGGGAACAATAGGCGACGGGGTTTCTGGCGAGGAGTCGTAAGCCTCAGAGTGCAAGTCGGGAGATTGGTATGCACACCAACTTCTAGTGATCTTGAACGCCGAGAAGTAAGTAGAGAATCTGCCTTGGCAAGTTAGAGAGATCCAATGCCGGGCGAAGAGAACATACCATACGGTATGGACTAAAGCCATCTTCTCAACCCCCATCAGAATCGGAGGATCTTGTGGCTTGAGGAGCCATTATTTATGACTTGTCCAAGTAGCCATGTTCGCATACCTAGCATATAGCATCTAAGGCTTGAGTGGGGAGCGCATGAAGTACCTGGTTCCTGCACCGCTGGGTAGTTGTACTTGGGGCAAGCCATGCTCCCACCAACGGTATCTTCGTTTATACTTTAGCCACTGTGCTCTTGAGGACAATTGCTGCACCTGTATTAAGCCACCTTTACCAGGTCCCATGGTACTTCTTGTTTTGCCGCGTTGTGGTGTAACGTGAAGGGGTGCTCAAAGCTTGTTCCCAGCACTGATTCAAGCATTTGGTATACCGACCACGGCTGGTTTCTAAACGCAAGTCCATCACAGCTCTTGGACGTCGCCTAGGTGAGAGATGTGACCTGTACCTCTCTAGATCCTTTATCCGGTCAATTAGGACTGTCTGGTAACTACCCAAACGATTGAAGATCGTTATAACACGTAGGTACTATGCCAGTTTCTAAGACTGATCTCTTGTCGAAGTAGTGACACGGCCCCTGTAGTTGCCCCTTCACTCTGCAGAGGCATTAAATGGCATTAGTACAGAGAGGCTTGAGAACAAGATACCTTAGATGGCTGCGAACTTCTTATCACTGGCCGCCGGTTTGACTGTCCTGACAATCTTCATCGGAGCAAACTCACACACGTGAGCTATCTTTCTCGCTTGACAAAGGTTGCAAGACCATGTTTGACTGCACTTGTTTGTCTATTATCAGATCAAGATGTACCAAGAGTGTCGTTCGGTGTCGGGTCCCACTGCTTACTTGGCTTCTGCTTTCGTTGTTGACACTCAGCACATGCAGTAGCTGGCCTAACAGGGGATTTGGTGGCCCTACTTAGGGCAGCAACTGCTCAGGGATGCTTCCGATATCTGCTTAGGTGTATTGATGACGTTTGGACTTGTTTGAAGTCGTTCTTCTCCAAATGCATCTGCGTCATCACGCCGCTTTAAGCCGTGACACGTGACAACTGGATGTTTTTATAGGTAGATGCTCCCTGATTTCTTGTCGCGTATGATGGGGTTGAGGCTTCTTGAGAAGTGCTATGTAATCTTCCAGAAGGTTCTGGTGGCTTCATTGCTAAAAAAGAGTCAATCATGATGGTGGCCGCTGTGACATACTGTTGAAGGAATATATAGTTTCCCGCATGGCCAAGGAACAACAAGCACAGAACCAACCAAAGACATTCACAAAGAATTCATGGTCCACAAATGTACTACCATAGGACATATTCCACTGGACCGTGCAGGAAGACAAGGGAAGAACAAGCATGAGGCTGGCGGCTAGAGATGCCATGTTTACGGCGTAGCCTCGGCGCGTAAGCGCTCAACTGACGGGGTCATTTCCCACGGCGCCTGATCTTCTGCTGGCTGAACCTCAACATTTCGTCAAGCTTCGGCCCTCGACTTAAAGCTCCTCAGTTATTCTTGACATTTACCCATGATAGGTGCTTCCTTCATCGACTTGAGGGTCCAGTCAACAAGCACCTGCGGCAGACCCCACAGCTGAGGCCTATTTATAGGTGCAGGCTCCCACTATACCACCATGTCCGAAGTCTCGCCAGTACGGAGTTTGATGACGGCTGAGGAATACTATTCCAGCTTTCCGAATCATCCAAATATCAACAAGAAGTTCAATGATATCGATGACCCATCTTATTTCCGAGAGTATCTGGCATCGTTGCGCGATGTTCAGACCCAGAACTTTGTGCTGGACTTCGGCAACGAGGACGCTTGGTGTGCGATAAACCTGGAGCAACAGGATGTCACAGCCCTGCTCACCTATAATGTACGTAATTACAGAACTTCTGATATTGTTCACCCCGTGGCTGACCCAAATACAGAAGCCGAGATGTTTTGGGACGCGATGGATGTAAGTCATGGCAGCCGTTCAAGCGATCCTGGTACGCTGAGCACGTTCTCTAGAAACATATGGGCACCCGAGAAGCAGAAAGATTTGATCAAGGTCTGCTTATCAAGTTCCACCTACTATGAGAGCTGCGAGGCTGACATGGCCAGGCTATCACCAACCACTATGGCGTCTCCGAGCGAGTGCAAGGGCTTATGTGCACTGATCCTGTAACACGACCATCGAAATCTGCCGCTACGCCTCTGCATCCAAGGAAGAGCTTCCAGTCAAAGAGCAGTCCTAAGCCCGTTCAAGTGAACGTGGATGAAGACCTTGAAGATGGCCATGCCCTGAAGGATTTGCCGAGCTCGGAAGAAGTCCATGCTGCAGCTTCATTCAGGGGACTCACCTTTGGCCACGTAGTGGATCAGATTTGGCACTTTTGTTCCACGGACTACGGGCCCAAATGTTCGTGGTATTGCCTGACTGTCTCTTGCGGGTCCGCTGACGAAGCCGGTAGATACCTGCATTGGATACAATTCGCTTTATGTTGTCCCAAAGCTGAAGATGACGAACGGACAAGGACTGCCGGATGGGAAGAGATTATGGTCATGGCTCATTCTTTTCGAGGACGGTATGCTGAACCAACTCCGGATACTTCAGGGCTGACATTATCAGGGACCGTCCTTTCTATCCAAGAGAATCCATATCCCGGACCCGCGCCCTCGTCAGAGAGGGAACTCAAGGCTGTAACTGCGGTCAGCCGACGGAATGTACAGCTGATATTCCGAGGCGTATCTAAGCAGCACTCTGCGGCTTCTGAGAACGACTCTTTGGTCACAATTAGGGTTCGACCATTCCACGACCCTGGCACGGAATTTGCCAGTATCAAACAGGAAGACGGTCCGAGCCTTCTCTTCTATTATATCTTCGATGACTGGGTCTCGAGTTATTCACTCGTCGCAAAGCGTGAGCATGGATACAGTGTGGACCTCGACCGTCTGGTACCTAACACCACCCCCTCACGTATGAACAAATGCTGACCGTAACAGAGGGGCAACATGCTTAACAAGCCAGTGGTCGAGTTGATAGACGAGCTGCACTGGCTGGGAAGACAGCTCGCAGTGCTCAAGCGGCTGTATCAAAGCTACGAGCTCATAATGACCCGTATTCTTCAGAGACAGCGTTCGCTCCAGGATGAAGCGCGCTCAACGCACCACAGGGTGACGTTTGGGCATACCTTTGATACTGAACTTCATCGACAGATGACTAGCAGTTTCAGTGCCTCTACTCCAGAGACGTCGGTTGGTATTCGTTTGAGCCCACCTGCTGTCGCTAGGTTCGAAAGACTGCTGGACCGCATCAAACTCTACTGCTTGTCGGAGATTGAGAGCTGCTTGACGGAGAAAGAATCGCTCACTTTTCTCGTACGACACAGCCGCTCCATTCCTGATCACCCGAAGCTAACATTGATAACAGAACTTCAACTTGATCGCCCTCAAGGACTCGCAAGCTGTCGAGAAGCTTACGAGGATAACGATTCTTTTGGCCAAGGTCACCATCTTGTTCCTCCCTGTCAGCTTGATGACGGCATATTTTTCAACGGAACTTGCGGGGGTCAAAGGCGTATACACGCAAATTCAGTATTGGGTGGCCTTCGCAGTGATTACGGTCTTGTCCGTGATTTTGCTCGTTTTCTTTGGGTGGATTAGCGACACTGTCGAAGGGAAGCCGATATACCGGTCAATGTTCCGTACGTTCTTAGGAAAATCCAAGAACAGGCTCCATAACCGGGAAGAGCAAGATAAGAGATCTTTCTGATGTTTCTTTATGGATGGATGATCTGGTTGATGCGTGGAATGGCTTGAAAATCTACCTGCATAAGGCCCGGAGTGAGTATGTTTTGTGGCCATGTATGATCACGAGTTAGACGTGTATGTCCTTCAATGATCTGTTAGCCGTCTCAATAATGGAGAGTGTCTTCAAAGTTGTCTGAATCTTGTGAGTGCCTTGGGGACGAAGCGGTGGACCGAGCGTTGACGCAATCAACGCTGATTATGTGATATCGAGGGCACAAGCTGAGAGCCTGAGACTCGGAGAGAGCCACTGAAGCGATCCGCTGGACTGGGGAATCAAAGAGATAGAACGGGAGCCTATCAGAAAAGACGCATCTGGACCTTTTGCTGGAGCATTCACTGAGGTCCCAGATTCGAGGGATGTGAACCACTGGCCGCCCAAGGCGGGAAACACCGTGTCCTCTTCCAGATAGGCAGAGACATTGGGAGGGGTGAATAAATGAAAGAGAGAGCAAATGTCAATGAAATCCTTGTAGCAATAGTAAAACCCGCAATCTAATCCTACTCCATTATTTAACGATACCCTGCCTCAGCCTTAGACTTGCTGTCTGTCATTCCCTTATCCTGATTACTAGTGACGGAAGCTACGCCGGCGGCTGAATTTCTCGACCTGGCATTCAACCTCGCGCTCCCAAAAATTCCACTCTTCGACAAAACAGTGTCCTGTGCTTGACCTGTCCGACCGCTTCATCCTCCTCTTACTCTCTCCCTCAGCGTCTACATTGTTGGTAAGTCCTGCCCTGTCGCTTTACTTTTGTTCGCGAGTGCTCGCCCCCGCCATCCGTCGAGTGGATGGGTGTCAGTTCACCCCTGATTCCCTCGCCCGGCGTGACCACCTAACGCCTCTCCGTCCGCCTTTTCATCCCCCATCTCCCAATCTGCGCCGACCCTGGCTTGAACGACTTTCCTTCATCACCCGATACATTCCCGAACACGCTTCCGCTTTTCTGCCATCGGTTTTCTCGTCTTGTTGCTCGATCTAACCTCGCGTCTCTGTAGACCTTGAGGACCTGCTTTCGCCACCGCCAACATGGGTCTCACCATCTCGAAGTTGTTCGACAGACTATGGGGAAAGAAGGAGATGCGAATTCTGATGGTCGGTCTCGACGCTGCCGGAAAGACCACCATTCTGTACAAGCTCAAGCTTGGTGAAATCGTCACCACCATCCCCACAATTGGTGAGTCGTCGCCCTCTCCCTCCCACGTCACCCGGCCGCTGCTCGTGTGCTGCTCGCCTTTATAACGCATGACACTAATGTAGTGGTGGCTGCTTATAGGTTTCAACGTTGAGACTGTCGAATACAAGAACATTCAATTTACCGTCTGGGATGTCGGTGGTCAGGACAAGATCCGTCCTCTGTGGAGGCACTACTTCCAGAATACCCAGGGTATTATCTTCGTTGTCGACAGCAATGATCGCGACCGTATTGTCGAGGCCCGGGAGGAACTGCAACGCATGCTGAACGAGGATGAGCTCCGTGATGCTCTCCTTCTTGTTTTCGCCAACAAGCAAGATTTGCCCGTACGCATACCTGCATTCGATCAATAACGCATTGGGTATAGATGCTGATTTTGTTTTCACTAGAACGCCATGAGCCCTGCCGAGATTACCCAGCAGCTCGGTCTTCAGAGCCTTACCCGCCGTCCCTGGGTGAGTTGATCCACCAAGTATTTTTGCTCGTCACTCACTAACAAAATTCTAGTACATCCAATCCACCTGCGCTACCACCGGAGACGGTCTGTACGAAGGTCTCGAATGGCTTGCCGAGACGCTGCGGAAGACTGGCCGCGACTAAATGCGGCGGTTGTGATGAATGGATAGATACCTGAACTTTTGACTGGGAGTTGGGGATGATGGATGGGGAACTGGGGCCGACAGACACCTCGTATAGGGAAGTGATGTGATATGCTACTCGGTGGTGCTTGTATGTTTCCTAACGGCTCTTTATTTTCTCTATGCTATTAGCTTTCCTTTTTCTCTCTTCTCTCTAATCCCGGCGTTGGCCCGAACGATCGATTATCCTTTGCGTTTGAAAAATCGCCCTCTTCTTTTTATCTTCTTTATGTCCCAACCCATCTCTTCTCCCTTTGTCGACTAAATACACATACTTATCTATGACTTCGAGGAGTGCATACCCGAGGTGCTCAGTGTGGAGGGTTGTCTTGCATGTGTACTCCGAAGTCGGAGTCTTGTGCGCCGCTATGAACTCGAGATGTACAGCCCCGTCAATCCTTATTGAATAGATTGTCATTATAGTTTAACGTTTTGCCGCGATTCAAGATAAGAGTAACTACCGGATTAAATATCCTATCAAATTACCGTTATACTTAACTCATAATCATGATTACTGCGTCGTCACCTTCCGCTGCCAACAGCAAACCCAAGTACTTATCAAGCAAAACGTCGTCCTTGCCCTGGACCCAGCTCCAGACCTACCTTAACAAATCAATATACCACAGCAAACATCCTGCATCAGTTCAAGTCCTCCTTCCCCCCAACCCACCACGCAGCAGCCCTTATAATCTCCACAACAACCTTCAACTCCTCCTCATTCCTCGGCGCATAGATCATCACGAACCCCGTTGGGACAATCCGCGTCACCCACCACCAGCTATCCCTGGCTATTGGGTGCCGCTGGGCCCAGCCGCGCTCAAGAACGACCTTCACGTCCGCCGGGTGTAAGGTAAGGTGTAGGCTCCCGTCACTGGGGTGAGAGTGGCAGACCTCGCCGTTGCAGGTGATGCGGTGGTTATGGGTGTTGGAAGATGTTTTAGGGCTCTTGCTGCTGGTGGAGTTTGTGGTTGTTATTGTGGGGAGACGGTAGAAGATGCCTGTGCTGTGCTTCTCGAAGCAGGAGGTTGCGGTGTAGAGGCTGCTAGGGTGTTCGAGGGCTAGACGGTGGATTTCCGAAGCTAGGGCATCGTACATTGCGGGCCCAGGCTTTTGGGTTAGCTGGCGCTGCGGGGCGATTCCTGCTACGGTTGGACGGGGCCCTCGCCGGGTTGGGATGCTTGAAAGGGTCAAGCAGCCGGTTTTGGGGTGGAGCGTTTGTGGAATGGAGGGCGGGTCGAAGGGGTTGCGGAGGGCGAAGAGGCGGAGAATGCAGATGCGCAGGTATCCTGCTGGTGTGGACGGGGTGCCGCCGGGACCCAGGGCGAGGAAGGCATGGTAGTCTTTGCGGATGGAGTGAAAGAGGTATAAAGTTGTGGGGACGAGGAGGATGAGGACGAGCTGGACGCGTAAGACTGAAAAAAGGGCGAGAGGAAACTCCCGGTGGTCTGGGGACGAAAGGTCAAGGTTGGAGGTCGCCTAGGGCGTGGATTGTTAGTCTGGGGACTTAGGCAGTTCATTGCGGGAGGGGTTGGGAGAGACGAACCATTGGAGTTGAATTGAGCTTGTATCTGAGCTTGTTAGTAGTGGAGTGTAGTAGTTATGGCCGTTGGATTCTGGGGATTCAGGTCAAGAGGGACCTGTTCTCTGAGGCTCTTTATAGAGATCCCCAGACCCATCAGGATGTGGCAGATCAGGCAAAATTGACCAGATGAGGATGCCTTTGCAGTTACATCACACCGCAATCCACAATGAAGACCAGTTAGGAACATGCCATTATCCAGTGAAGTGGACTGGGACGTGGCCGTGGGTATGAGGATCTCCGGACTCTGGTCATGAAATAAGCGTTGATAGGCGTCAGTATGATGTATGTGGGTGCAGTTAGCATCGTCAAGGCCACCCATCGTGAGGATTTTCACCTCATCAATGACAGTATAGACTGAGAGGACGCTTCCACAGGCAATGCGAACAGACAACAAAATGTAGATAAGCTGGCGAGCTGACGTAGGAGGAGTGTGGGGGATACGAGACAAGGGTGCGGAGTTGTCGCTGGCGAATACCTCATTGGCGCAAACGAAGGCGTTCAGTCCGCAGGAACCAGAGGCGCGCAGAGTGATACCGGAACGGGGCCTGATGATCGAGGCTTTGCAGGGCTTGGGCATAGCTAGAGTCAGTAAGGCCAGTCACGATCCAGCTCTGGAGGGTAGTTTTATTGAGTCCCGTGGTCTCTGGGAATGTATGCCTCGTCCTGCATTGCTTCTGTCATAGACCTCGTGAGCATTTACAGAGGTGTGGCCGATTCCTATAGGTGCTTGTCAAGGGATAGGAGGCTTGGAGGAAAGACAACTTACGACTGCCCCAATATTGGGTGCGTTTCGGAGTAGATAAAACTATCGTGGTCGGTAAAATCGAAGTTGCAGCCTCAGGCGAACAAGGCCTGGGTGACTAGTCCTTGATGGGCATGGCGTAGTATTCCCGCTAGTCTTTATGGAGACACCATGGGATTTCCCCAGCTTTCGGCATTCCTCGTCCCATGGATCTTTGTCTCCCCGGTGTGGTTGATAGCTTCGTGGAACGAACACCGTATTCTGCCTTGAATATTCCATCGCGGCCTCACCATGTCTTGCCCGGACAGTCCTTCGTTGCATCGTGGTCTTATTCGCCTAATGCCCAATCGGCCGGCCAAGTGGGCTAGGCCCGCTTTGGAGCACAAGCGCTGGGTATCCCCGAGGCAACGCTGATCTACAAACAGTGGTCCTGAGTATAGCGGTTGCTGGGACCTGTTTCTGCTGGTTGTAACTCCGTCGCTCATCCATCGCGGAAGTTCTTTCGAAGCCATAAGCTACTATCCTTGATGGTTACCTGGGGCGTCTTGCTCCATTCGATCTTTGTCTGATGTGCTGCGCTCTTGGACTCTGATGTGAGCCTGTCTGTTGTTGTTGTCAAGCTGACTGTTACTGATATGAAACTTGTGTCTAGATTTGAGCCATACACGAAGCCCCCAACAAGTTGATGTTAATCAATTGATTATTGCGCCCGACTGACGCGACTTGGAACCCCTTTATGAGTATCGCTGTCACAAAATGAAGTTCGTTGGCACGACAAAGGGCCGCGCCCCGAAATATGACGCTTCGTCCGGTCGGTATGGATCCCGCAATGACACGATAGATGTCGAAAAGCAATATGCTCGGAAAGAATACCATTACCGTAACCTAAGCCAGAGCTCGTTGGAATCGGACAGCGGCGACGATTCAATAGCGTCTTCTTCCTCGGCCGCTTCCTACTATCCGATGTTGAATACGACGGCTACAGCGCGGCGTACGCGCGCTACGATCGGTTTCTATCGCGTCCCTCATAGAATCATGAGATGGCTTTGCCTAGCTCTGTTCTCTGCGCTCTTGCTCTTTATTCTTACACTCTTTCGGTTTACCCTCTCATCGCAAAGTACGCCAGCAGCGCTCGAGGTACCCAAAGCTTCACCAAGGCCGCCGACTTGGGAAAGCTTCCCCTTTCTAAAGCGATATCATGGGGGCATCCGCACATTGGTCGCACGTAAAGAAAACATTGCAGAGTACCCGAACGAAGACCCCGAAGGCATGATCCCCGATAAGAATATCAGCATGAACGAAACCATTACGGCCCGTGGCGAGCCTACCGAACAGGTCACCGAACAGATCAAACAAGGCTTGCCGTTCGCAAGCTCGGCATTTAACCCATACCCAAACTACACCTCTCCGGAATACGTCGAGAAATACGGTGTTAAGCGGGAATGCTTCTTGGACCAAGACGAGACGCTTCGACTTCCATTGGTTCACTCATACCGCGGAGTACCTCGCGGCTTTCCGGATGCTGTGGTTGGATCCAATGAAATGCTCGAGATTCAAGATGATATCTGCTTCGATCGCTTCGGGCGCCTCGGGCCATATGGCCTCGGTTACAGTGTACGGAAAGGTGGCACAGGTGCGGGCTTAGAAGGCCATCGAGACGGCTCTGAGCGCGTCTGGGAGGATTTTCCGCCGGTAGATTTCCGTCGGGTGAACTGGGCAGCTGCGCAAAATCGCTGCATGACTATTAATAGCCACCGGTTTGGGGAGTTGCCCCAGATGCAGTCAGAGCGCGTTTTCTCCATGGCAGTTGATGGCCTCAAACCACAGGAAAAGTCAACTGACACCCTGACGACATCAGAGGAGCCTTCAGCCGTACCAAACGACAACCAAAAGCGCCTTCCACGAACAGCGTTCGTGATCAGGACGTGGCATGATTTCCACTACACCCCTGAAGACATCCTATATTTACGCTCCATTATCGCTGAGCTATCCCTCCTGTCCGGGGGCGAGTACACCATTCATTTCTTGATACATGTCAAGGACACTAATCTCCAAATATGGGCCGACGATGATACGTACGAGCGCGTACTGAAAGATGCCCTGCCAGAAGAGTTCCAAGGCATGGGAACGCTTTGGTCGGAACAGCAAATGTCAGTTGTGTATGCTGGCATGGAAGAGACATGGGCTCGTGGATTGTCCGTTCATGGAGTGTACCGCAGTACCTTTATGCCCATGCAATACTTCGCATACCGACATCCAGAGTATGATTACTACTGGAACTGGGAGATGGATGCAAGATATACCGGCCATTGGTATCATCTTTTCGACAAGGTCGTTAACTGGGCCCGCCAGCAACCTCGCAGGGGACTGTGGGAGAGGAATTCTCGGTTCTATGTGCCCTCGGTCCACGGCTCTTGGGACGACTTCAGACAGATGGTGCGGGTGCAGACGGAGCTTGGGACAAACAGCCCAAATAACATGTGGAGCGCAGGTGCCAGTCATGACTTTGTTAAAGGCGAAAAGCCTGCCCAACGCCAGGGTGACAAGTTTGTTTGGGGTCCATTGCGTCCAGATGAACAGGACGTGCTGGAAGTCGAAGGCGAGGGCATCCCTCAAGCGACTATGGAGAAAGATAAATATGATTGGGGAGTCGAAGAGGAGGCTGACCTCATCGTGTTCAACCCCCTTTTCGACCCTGAAGGAACGACATGGCTTCTGAAGGATGATGTAACCGGCTACAATCGGGAGAATGGCCTCCCACCACGGCGAGCTGCGATTATCAGCGCCTCACGCCTCTCACGAAAGTTGTTGCACACCATGCACAAGGAAACGACATTCAAGCGGCACACCATGTTCTCTGAGATGTGGCCAGCCACTACTGCCTTGCATCATGGGTTCAAAGCAGTCTATGTACCTCACTCGGTCTACGTTGACCGCCAGTGGCCGACCGAATACCTCGAGTCTATCTTCAACGCTGGACGCAATGGAGCCTCGGGAGGAGCGCGCTCGTCTATCTTTGGCGATCGCGAACATAACTTCCGCGGCACGACCTGGTTCTATTCTGCTGGCTTCTCGCCAAATCTCTGGAGACGCTGGCTGGGCTACAAAGTTGACAACGACGGCGGCGAGCAAGAGGAGCTTGCAGGCGAGGGACGCATGTGCCTTCCCCCGATGCTTCTTCACCCTGTCAAAGAGGTGGAAATGATCATTGACGACGGAGTGGAAGCTGAAGTAGCGGAAACAGATGGTGCGGGATCCGACGAAGTTGAAAAAGATGAAGTGGAAGCAGAGGAATGATTACAACCATGATACTAATGCCCCTTTGATATGATGGACTTGCCTTGAAGGTTTTGACGACGGCCATACTGACATATACTGGATATGATGAATTGTTTCTGTACATTTATGCACTTACGGCGGCGAAAGGCGTTTGATTTTGACAACCACAACGTTTAGCATAGATTAAGGTCAATTGAACGAACAGAACGTATGGAGGCGAACTCGGGAATCAAGACTGATAAGCCATGGGCTGCCCATCCTCCTCCACCTCCCACTTGCACGGAAAGATGCTATGACATATCTGACCATGACCCACGCCTATCATGGAGAAGCAATCGACTGGACCAACAATCGGACTCGGATTCACTCCGACGACTCTGACAACACACTTGAGAGTCCAGACTGCGGTTCTTAACAGACAGCAGTGATTTATGGAGATAGAAAAAGGAAGCATGAGCCACTTGCTGCTGAATCAGGGAAATCACGCGCAGCCCGCGAGAATTACTGGTTTGGGGTGCGCCATCCCCTCGATGCGAGGCCCACTCCTTCCCCCGCATGTGCCAACCCCCACCAAGTCCACTCCCTTCTGATGCCTCTTGCTTTGCCTGGCCCCAGGCTTACACGTCGTGCTGGCCAGCTTATGCATCCAGAGCTCCAAGCCGTGGCACTCATGATTCAGGCAGACCCATCCTGTGGTCATGGGGACCGTCCCCCCCGGGGGACTCCCGAAGCTTCCCCCGGATTATTTATACCAAGCGCTGACCAGAGCCCAGCTTGCGAGCATGGTCCCTAACTCAATTGACCTCATTATTGCTTTGAGACTCAAGTACACTGTTTCGCGTCAGGCATACAGATGACGACCATGTCCTTAGCACAAAACCACTACATTATCCAGCTCCCCCAAACTCCCCTCCTCCACCGCGCCCCAGAACCTCGGTCAATTGCCCAACAATGGATCACCGACTTCGAGGTCCTTCTCCGAACAAGCGACTTCTCTAAACTCCCGCAACTCTTCCACGAAGACTCATGGTGGCGCGACCTGCTGTGCCTGACATGGGACTTCCACACCATCCAGAGCCTCAGCGGAATTGAAGACTTCGTCACAAAGAGCCAACCTCAAGCTCAGTTGTCCGGGTTCCGACTGCAGCATGAGGGCCAGTGTCAGCCGAAACTGGAACATCCAGCACCGGGTATCACGTGGATCTCGACGATTTTTTTCTTTGAGACGGGCACTGGCCGTGGGTCTGGTGTGCTTCGTCTCACTCAGGATAAGGAGGGCGTATGGAAGGCATATGCAATTTATACGTCTTTGCAAGAGCTGAAGGGGATGGAGGAGCCTGTTGGCTCGAGGAGGGCGTACGGTACTACCGAGACGATGCCTGGTGGATTGAGCCGGGGGACGTGGATTGAGAGGCGGAAACGGCAGGTACTTTTCAACGAAGAGGAGCCTGCTGCTCTTATTGTTGGTGCTGGTAAGTTTATTTACAGCCATATAGCTCGTATAGTCATGCAAGCTAACAGCCTGTAGGCCAAGCGGGTCTGAATTTAGGTGCTCGACTCCAGTCTCTTGGTGTACCCTGCCTTATCGTCGACCGACATGAACGAATTGGTGATAACTGGAGGAACCGCTACAGGGTATGCCTATTCAGTCTCGTAACCAGCACAGTACCTGCTAACAATTCAAGACTCTCGTAACCCATGATCCCGTCGAATTCACCCACATGGCATACCTCCCGTTCCCGAAGAACTGGCCCGAGTTTACACCCAAAGACAAGCTCGGCGACTGGTTCGAGGCATACGCAAGCATTATGGAGCTAAACGTATGGACGAAGACCAGCGTAACGGGCGCATCATACGACGAGAAAAAGAAGGAATGGGCTGTCACAATGATTCGCGGCGACGGATCAGAACGTGTCCTGCGTCCTCGCCATCTCGTCTGGTGCACAGGACACTCAGGAGAGCCTCTGGTCCCTACTTTCCCGGATCAGGAAAAGTTCAAGGGAATGATATACCACGCTACCAACCACCAAGACGCCTCACAGCATGATGTCAAAGGCAATAAGGTGACCGTGGTCGGAACTGGAAACAGCGGGCACGACATAGCCCAGAACTTCCAGGAAAATGGTGCCGAGGTCACTATGCTCCAGCGGAGGGGGACATACGTTATCACACAAGATAAAGGGATCTTCATGATGCACGAAGGATTACATGAAGAACATGGGTATGCCCTAGTCTCCAATATCCCAACAACCCTAACTAACCCAACAATGTAAGGCCCCCAACCGAAGAATGCGATCTAATCGCCGAATCACTGCCCTACCCCGTGCGATTTGCCCTCGACGTACACTTTACACAACGTGCATTCGAAGCTGAGAAGGATATAATGACCGGTCTGCAAAAGGCCGGCTTCGAACTCGACCACGGCATTGATGGTGCCGGTCTCGCCCGTGCGTACATGACACGCGGTGGTGGGTACTACATTGACGTCGGCTGCAGTCAGCTCATTGCAGATGGCAAGGTCAAGGTACGGCGTAGCCCGGATGGCATCTCGGGCTTCACGGAGCGCGGCCTCATCCTGAAGGATGGTGGGGAGTTGGAGAGCGATATTGTTGTCCTTGCCACGGGGTATGATAACATGCGGACAACTGTGAGGAAGACGCTAGGTGATAAGATCGCCGATCGACTGAGTGATGTTTGGGACCTGGATGAAGAGGGAGAACTTAATGCTGTAAGTGCCACTCTTCTACTGTAATTGAGGCTCGGGCTGACGAACGGTTAGATGTGGCGGCCAAGCGGACACCCCGGGTTCTGGTACATGGGTGGTAACCTTGCTCTGTGTCGTATCTACTCCAAGTTCCTCGCCTTACAGATTAAGGCTGTTGAGGCGGGGTTGGTATCTCAGTAGACGGATGCCTGAGCTGGAGACTGGCGGGGCGATAATGGTCTAGAGTCTAGACTAGACGATAGAGTAGATTCATTGCAAGACTACGTCATAAAATGATGGTACTATGTCTTCTGGCGAGAAGAAACTCGTAGCTCGAAACTACATTTACTCCCATTCTGCAAGTAGGTCAATGCCTGCTTTGGAGAAGCAGAGAGTTAACCATCAAGCACTCTGCACACCTTACCCCAGTTCTCTCATACACCACAATGCCAACCTCGAGCCTTCCCACCCTAAACTGGAAAGAAGACTCCTACTACGACCAATACCCCGCCCAGAGAGACCAACGAGATGCCCGTATCGAACGAGTCAACTGGAACGCCTTACGAGAATACGTCTCATCCAAGAACTCGGGACACCTTTGTACTTTTCTCGAATACCTATAGCACAGCCGGTAGCGTGCAGCCCATCCGGCTCTTGAAGTTCGAGAATCCAGCTAGAGATACAACCACAGACGCAGCTCCAGATTCAAGCTCAGGTACAGAATCTCTATGAATCGCCCGTGTGAATCTCAACCCCTCGGACCCCGAAGTCGAGTCCCTCCTCCGCTATTCCCTAGACGCAATGGATCTCATCCGAAGACAACGATCCCCGTCCAGAGGTCTACGGCTACAAGCTTATCAATGATAATCCTGTCCGTGCGGCGTTCACGCTGATGCAGTTCATACCGGGGTCTTCGACGACAGATGCAACCGAAGCATACAAGGCTCAAGGCGACCGGGTGCCGGTTGAAAAGAAGAAACGGCTTACTGAGCAGCTGGCGGAAATACAGGTATGCACTAGGTTTGTCCCAGTATGTACTGGAGACCTGTCATGGTCTCAAGCTATAAATGCTAATGCCTTCCAGGTGCAACTGTCATCTATCCGGCTCCCCCAGATCGGCAAAGTCATCAAACGCCCCGACGGTACATTCAATATCGGCCCATTCCCTAGTATCGGTGGGCTCTTCTCAACAGGCTCCGCGATCCTCGAGGCGTGGGCTGCGCAAGCCAAATCGAAGGCTTCAACTTCCGAGGAACCTATCCGCGGGATGATGAAAGATGACCCTGTTGAGAAAGGAGGAGGCCTTGGTGCCTCTTAGAGAATTCCCGGACAAGCTCGAAGAAATCGCTCGCATAGCCGGGACTTCGAGATTCGAGAGTGATAGTGGGCGGTTTCTGCTATATCACTCGGGCTTGTACGGGGGAATATAATTGCGGATGATGATTTTGGCACCATAGGTTTTATGGGCTGGGAAGGGGTGTATACCATGTCCTGGGAGTTTGCTTAGCCGCCGCCGCTCATATCTATGTTGTCGCGTGCTATGGGTGATCTAGGCAATGGTGAAAGTCGTGAGAGTGTGGATTGGCTTGAAGCGAGGGGGTAGTACGTGAGGATTACGCGTAAGAAGGAAGAAGAGATGGGAGTTGACAACCAACTCTCCAAAATCCTGGACAATGAGGGCATCCAAGCTCTTGCTTGTGTGTGAGGTTAAAGTATCTTTATTGAGATGGTCGGGCTTTTAAGTAGGGGCCTAGGGGAGTCGTTCATGGGGACATGTACGAGCAACGGGAGTTGAGCCCAGGTGGTAAATGCAAACAGGTTTATGAGCCTTATTCAATGTATTAAAGATAGAGCCTTCGTACGGTATCAGTCCGCAGAGGATTGCCGTTGACTTCTACTTGACGTACGGCACTCCGTGCTTTTGTACATAGGGGTCCAACCCTTCGATATATTGCATTGAGAAATGGGGATTATATTTGTATTGGCCTTTGCAAGAAAGACATCTTAGGGCCTTAGGCGCATATAATACTGATGACCATATCATGTGAGGTCCAAGTGCGTTCTGCGGCAACGTGCGGTGTGATGTATGCACTGTGCGTGACCACTGATGCATGCCACTGGACCTGGCTTACTCGAGTCACTACTCCGTACATGTTCATTGCTGGTCTGTGACCAACCCTGTAGAAGATTTGAGGCGTAGTTTTTAAGCACGGCTCCAGCCAGACCCAGCTCGTTATTTGCGGCATTGAACACGATCTAGACGGATGCAAGCTTTAGCAGTCAACATTTGTTAGCCAGCACTCGGCATCTGTAGGTAGGACGAGTAGCCGTAGCCCGTATCTCGTACAGTCGGCACCGCTCGGAAGCCAACATGCTCAAGGACATCGCTTAGTATCTAAGACACTGCGAGTTTGAGATGCGAATATGGATACGGGGGCTTGCCACTCGGCCAGCCGGGCCTTCCTGTTCCTGAACTGCCCCGAGCAGCGTCCCCAGAAGCCAGGGTTGAAGAGCCAGATTAAGTAGTGCGGCCGTGCATGATATTCAGGGACCGGAGATTGACCCTTGTCCGAGGTGTTTATGACTTGGCAGTTATGAGTTGTGACGGGACAAGGCCGCCTCGGTTCCTCGGGGCCACTGGGCCAGAACCACGAGTTTGGGTCGGGACCCACGGTTCAGGGGTCGACTGAGCGACTGGGGTACCTTCGGGGAGGCTGGAGCAGCACGGACCGCCGCATACCCAAGTTCTCTGACTTTGTTGACAAGCGTTTCTTGGTCTCGTTGAAAGCTGAAACACCCTGCAGGGCAGCAGGGTAAATGCGGAAGACGATCACACCCTGAGGGTTGGAATTCGCTGTCCACCACGCAAGGGGATCGCAACCCAACGTGTGTTTGTATTATGTGGCACCCAATTTTTGAGCTGGCATTACCGCAACTCAGATCTCCATCGAAGCCGTACTAGGGAGTTTGTCCGTAGGGGAAAGCCGATCAACACCCTGAATGTACGATCACCAATGATATGCACCCACCTTGACCGATGGTTCGGAGGGGCAAGTCCGTAAAAAACAAAAATATGGGTGTCAGGTGGGAGGTACATAAAGGAAGGAGAGTCCGTCACGGTTGCCATTATTGTAGTCGCACAAAGCCGTCAAGTCTTACGGCCATACTTATCGCCGGAATACTGCTGGTGGTAGTAAAGTCAGGATGGCGTTCGCTCTACCACTATTGGCGCTTGTTGCGCTAGGTCCTCAGTTTGTGACTGCAGGTATCATTGATCGCCGCTCAGTGTTGTCGGTCAGCGATGCAGACTGGGATGCCTTCAACTCAAGTGTCTCCGGGCGGTTGCAAAATGGCGTGCCGATGCTTGCGCCTTGCTATACCAACTACAATGGACAGCAACAGGTATGACTCCGAGCGACGAGACGGAAGAACGGCAATGCTAACAAACCAGGACGTGGATTCCCAAGTGTGCGACGCCCTGCAACAGAACCGAGCCAACCATCTCTTCGTCACGGACCAGTTCGGCGGCTATCAGGAATCGAACTGGGGCGGATGCCAAAAGACTGGAGACAACTGTGCGATGAAGCTTACGGTGCCAGATACGGAGACTCCAACATCAAGACCATGCATGCAGGGAAGTGTTCCGACAAGATATGTTGATGCGCAGAGCGTGGAGGACATACAGAAGACGCTGCAATTTGCGAGCGATAACGACCTGCGGTTGGTTGTCAAGAACACCGGGCATGACTATACGGGGAGGAGCTCGGCTCCGGATTCATTTGCGCTTTGGTAGGTTGGCTTTCTGGCTTTTGCCTATTTGCCGTACTGATGGTGTAGGACGCATAACATTCAACCTCCTATCGAACTCACCAAGGCTTTCGTTCCTGAGCAATGTTCAGATGCAGTCGGCGATGTGATCACCGTCGGTGCTGGACAGCAGTTCGGCGGAGTTTACGAATGGGCCAATGCCAACGGGTACCGAGTCGTGGGTGGTACATATGCAGGCGTTGGTATGGCCGGTGGCTGGTTGACCGGAGGAGGACATAGCATGCTGTCTCCTGAACTAGGTCTCGGTGTCGACAATGTCCAGCAGATCAAAGCCGTGCTTCCAAACGGAAAGTATGTCACCGCGAATCGGTGTCAGAACCAGGATATCTTCTTCGCCCTGCGCGGTGGCGGCGGCGGCACTTTCGGTGTTGTGGCGGAGATCAGTTACTCCGTCCATCCCAAGAAGGATATGCAGTTTGCACGAGTTGCTATCGACGGGACCAATGACGACGTTGTTGCTGAGCTCATCTCAATTCTGGTCGAGAACGCCGACAAATGGGCATCCGAAGGCTGGGGAGGCTATGTTTTGATGCCCGTGGGCCGAAGCTCGATGATTTCCCTGGGCACGTCGTTGCTCGACCTGTCTGATGCTCAGGAGTCTATGCAGCCTCTGTTTGACTTGGCCAACAGACCCACTGACGGAGGAACAGTGGGCAATGCCAGTATCGCGACTGCGGATTATAGCGACGTCCTCGGAGGTATCATTGCCGCTACAGAGAGCCAGATCCTACCAAGCTCGGCCTGGACCATGGCTACGCGTCTTGTCCCTCAAGAATACTTTGTCGGCGACAACCAGCAGCAGCTCTCTTCTACTTTGCACGACATAATGATTGTGGCAAAGGGACAAAAGGTGCCTGCGCAGTCTACGCTGATGCTTTACGCAACAACGCCGTACCTGTATTCTCAGACAATGACCAAGGAAGACAAGGTTGGAGGCCAGGATGCATCCTCAGTGACTCCGGCCTGGCGTCACGGGCTCTGGCACGTCCTCTTTACTCGACAGTTCGACGGCACAACCACCGACCAGAGCGTGGTCAAGAATCTGTGGCAGACAACGCACGAGATGATTAACCCGCTGCGGGATCTTACGCCCAACGGCGGTGCGTATCAAAATGAAGCTGATCCCTTCGAGCCTAATCCCGCACACTCGTTCTGGGGACAGGAGAACTATGACAGACTGCTCCAGATCAAGAACAAAGTTGATCCAACCAACCTGCTAACTGTTCACAACGGTATTGGGTGGGATAAGACGGATGGGAAATACAGTTGCTATCCTGACGTTAAGGTATGAGATATCTCATCTCGGCGGTTATGATTTGCATTAGATCGGAGATAAATCTTGTCTCTTGAATAGAGTTCGTGTCCCGCGTCCGGCGAACCTGCCACACCAAACGACGAGTTTTTCGGGTTACCGAAACTGTCCGCCGTCGTTGACTATGTTGAAACGTATATGGAACACGTAACCGAGTAATCGAAGTGACGATTAATGCACCTTTTCGGCATTGTCGACAAGCTTCTCGACCTCCTGCTCGGTCCATCGATGGAACAATTTCTTCGGATCGGACAGTGCTCCCTTGTCGGGCTGTACATGCAGAACTGGAACATCAAATTCGTATACGTCTTTCCATTCTTTATTGCCAGGCACCATAATGTCGACCTCCGAGTAGTCGAATGGCCGGCGTCTATGCAGTTGGGTCACGGTGTGTTTGGCCGTGTCGCAGAGCCCGCAACCGGCACGGGTGAAGAGCGTGACGCGGGCTTGGAGGAGACGCGCAGTTGGGAACATTGTATATAGATATTCTTTTTAATTATTCTTAATGAGATATTGGTTGAACGACAGACACGATGTTGTTGTGTCGAGCCGAGAAAGCCGGAGAGGAACCCGAATGGAACCTTCGAGCTTCCCCAGACTAGACCGCTTTGGGCTCTGACGATTTCGAGAACACTCCCCCACCTTGTCCTCCAAGGAGTCCTCTTTGTTCTCTTAAAAGTCTCAATCCCCTTGACTGTCTCGATCAGCTGAGATAGCAAATCTACGCGAACACAATGGCTACCAAGTGCGTCCACAAAGGCTGTGGGAAGGTGTTCACCGACCCGGAGGAGCCCTGCGTTTACCACCCAGGCCCGCCAGTATTCCACGAAGGACAGAAAGGTAAGTAGAGCTTCTCCATCGGTCTGTCTAATTTGGCGTTGGGGGAATATGTCACTCGCAAGTACCCTCTGAGTTAGTGGCCTCCGCAACCATCGCTAACTTTACCTCATCGAATCAGGCTGGAACTGCTGCAAGCCCCGCGTCCTCACCTTCGAGGAGTTTATGGACATTCCTCCCTGCACGACTGGAAAGCACTCCGCTGTTGACGATACCCCTGCGCCTGCTAAGAAGGACGAGCCTGCGGCATCTCAGCCTCCTGTTGCCGCCCCGATCCCTGTCAGAGACAGCGGGGTACCCCGGCCTGTAGCGCACTCGCCTGCCATCCCTCCCCCGTCGAATGCGCCTTCGCCCGCTCCCGAAGAGCCAGAGTCTGATGATCCCGAGCTTGCGATTCCCGGGAATGCTACATGCCGGAGGAGAGGGTGCGGTGGGACTTATAACCCTGATGTATCGCGGGATGAGGAGAAGTGTGTCCACCACCCCGGCCAGCCTGTTTTCCATGAAGGCAGCAAGGGTTGGTCGTGCTGTAAGCGGCGCGTACTTGAGTTCGACGCCTTCTTGAAGATCGAGGGATGCACGGAGAAGAAGAAGCATCTTTTCGTCGGAAAGGGCAAGCCGGCTGGGGAGGAGAAGGTCGAGTCTGTTAGGTCAGTTTCCTCATGCCTCGCCGATCTCTACGAACGCTAACATGTTGATTATAGGAATGACTTCTACCAAACAGCAACCTCCGTCAACGTCTCGCTATACTTGAAGAAGATCGACAAGGACAACGCCAAGGTCGAGTTCACGTCCACTGGCCTTACGCTGGACCTTCCGACTACGGATAACAAGCGCTACAAGGACAGCTACGAGCTGTTTGCGCCGATTGACCCGGAGAAGTCCAAGTTCAAGGTGCTGGGTACGAAGCTGGAGTTGACGCTCGTCAAGGGCGATGGGACGAGCTGGCCGGTGCTACGGAAGGACGATCGATGGACTGGAGAGCGCATCCAGATTGGTGGCGCAGCGAGGGCTTAACTCGACTTCGATATCGGGTGTATGGCAGTAGATGAATCACGAATATCAAATATCATGCGTATGGCTTCCACAATTTTCGCGTATTCCGTAGAATTTATTTCAAAAGGCATGGGCTCATGCTATCGCCAACATAGAGCGGATAACATATAGCTATCAAGGCACTGTGCATGGAGTCTTGAGTCAACCACCTGCCAGACTGCGCGATACTAGGTGACTCGACACGAGGTTAGAAAACCTTTCAGTACGAATAACCTTGCAGCGAGAACGACACTGTAACAACCTCCTGCAGTCGTCTGCACGAAGCTAGACAAGACGACAGACAAGCTCTACAGTTTGAGAGAATTTTACAGCAAGCAAGGCAGAAGAGATCCCTGAGAAGCCACTACAATCCCACAATTCCACCAAGTACCAAGGACCAAAAGGTAGGAGTAAAAAAAATCGTGTCGCGCCCCCTCCACAGCCAAAGCGCATGGGCACGCCAAAGAGGCACACCTAGCCCAGCCATGAATTGTAAGGGAAAAAGAAGGACGCGGTGGTCAAAATTGGTCTCCAGAGCCGGGAACGGAAGAAAACCCACAGAAGACTCAGAAGAATCTCAACAGGATAACCCTCAGCGAGCCGCCGTAGCGGAGCTCCGGTTTTAACGAATTTACATGATAAGTAAACCGCTACTGATGATGGAGAGAAAAGAAAAGAAGGGGAATGGCGGACGGCCGGTGCAAGAATTTATAGCAGATGGCTGTGTTGGCGCTATAACCGATTGGGCTAGTGTCGCTTGTCCAGGTGGCCGGTGAGGGCTCGGCTAAGTAGACAGTCATGTGACTGAATAGAGCGGCAGAATTTTGGACGGGCGGTCAGTTGAGGGGAATCACATGTAAATGTGTGGCTAGCTGTATAGAGTTAGATTCATACTTGTAACTTTGGTTCGTATTTGCCTCCCTCCGGCTGGATGTTTGTTCCCTGAGCCCGGAGGCAAAGGCCACAGATGTCTGGACAAGGTCCTCCTTAGTGTCTTGACCCCTGAGCGATAAGTGATATCAGCGTCAACGTCAGCCTTACTGTCTCGGCGAAATAGAGGACTAAGATCTCACCCGCGGAGTTGACTGCGGGATAGCGTGACAGCGACAAGGATACGAGAGGGGCGCTCTTGCTCTCCAATCACAGCCAGGGAGGCACGAGACCACCTCTCCATTATTCTCCAGGCTTGACGACATCGTCTCCTCTTCTGGCTCCCCCTTCTTTGTGGCAGACTATCTTGTGGCCGTACCTACTTTTATTCCTCTTGTCCCTATACCTTGGCCACTCACTACGACTCTGCGAAAAAAGCCCAAGCCCTACCGCTATTCACACTCAATTGCCGGCTATTTTGTGCTAGAGAAATTTTGGGTGCCTGTTCGCCGGTACCTGAATTCTTGAGCCGTACCGCTTTTAGCGACATTAGCCGTGAGCTCGCTCCTTTTTTGTGGCACTTTGCATGAGACTGACAATATTTGACTCTGCAGTACGATATTTTCTTGCTGAATAAACGCACCGTTGCCTCGACAGTATGGGCTCGATCAACGGGTCGGACGCTTTTGCCCCCCGCTACATTGCGCAGTCGTACAACCATGCGGACTCACACGCCTCTGCCCTGCGGCTCATTCTCACGCTGAACCCTCACTGGGAGGGACCAGAGAACAAGGTCGAGTTCGTACGGTTCACAGACGGAATAACCAACACTGTGCGTTACCCAGACGAAAGCAAAGCTCGCAAGCGACTAACCGCCGCAGCTGTTTAAAGCTATAAACCGCAAGTCCGGTTTGACAGAGGAGGAAATAGACAAGGATGCAGTACTGATGAGAGCGTACGGTAATCATACAGAGATCCTCATAGACCGCGAAAGTATGCGAAACCGGCCAGCCCCTTTTCCACTGCCCAATGCGACATGTGCTAAGTAGAATGGTCCACCCACAGGAGAAACAAACTCGCACGCGCTCCTCGCTAGATTCGGCTTAGCCCCTCCACTCCTGGCTCGGTTTAAGAATGGGCTTCTGTACCGGTTTATTCGCGGCCGCCCGGCCACCCACGAGGATCTGGTTACCGAGAGCGTCTGGCGTGGTGTTGCGCGGAGACTGGGGCAGTGGCATGCCGTTTTGCCCATTAGCGCGGCCAGCCCAATGCCAAAATCCGGGAAAGGGACTTCGCTCTTAGACTCTGTAGAAGTGGCCGCGGATGGCCTGCCTGTGAAGACGGACGACCTGAAGGTCATTCAGCCTCGACGGCCCGGGCCAAGTCTGTGGGCTGTACTACAAAAGTGGATTCTTGCATTGCCTACTACTACTGAGGCGCAGAAGCAAAGACGCCGGAGCCTGCAGACCGAGCTGGAGCGCGTTGTACGTGAGTTCGATAACGGTGAAGGACTAGGAGAGGATGGCGTATGTCTACCCAAACTTCTTAGCCAGAGCCATCATGGCCTGTACTAACATGTTTTTTGCAGCTGGTATTTGCGCACTGCGACCTGTTGTCCGCCAATGTCATCATTCTCCCATCCGAAGGACGTCCCGAGGATGAGAAGGAAGTCAACTTTATCGACTACGAGTACGCCACGCCATCACCGGCCGCCTTTGACATCGCGAACCACTTTGCCGAATGGGGCGGTTTCGACTGCGACTACAACATGATGCCGACGCGATCTGTCCGCCGGGGGTTCTTGACTGAGTATGTGCGCAGCTATGCGGAGCGTCGGGGCATCCCACAATCATTACAACCAGAGATCGTGGACCAGCTATGCGAGGATGTAGACCGCTTCAGAGGACTGCCTGGATTATATTGGTGAGTATCGGACATCCATAAATCCTTAAGCACTGAGTACTAATGGCTGTAGGGGCATTTGGGCGTTGATCCAAGCGCAAATCTCACAGATCGACTTCGACTACGCTTCATACGCCGAGACACGACTAGGCGAGTACTATGCATGGCGAGCTGAGACGGACGGAATGGAAGGAAAAGAGAAACCCTTGCGTGAGCGACGATGGGCAGAAGCGTGAAACGAAACATTTCTTCAACAGTAATATTTGTACAACGGGTTTCAACAGCGTGCATGATCATTATTACCCAACTAATTAGACAAAATAACTATTTCTAGATGAGACATCCATTCCCTATATTTTTACAGCCGATGCTGGACAGCCAGCTCCTCCTGCACCTCCACTCTCTCCCTCTCTCTACTGCTGGCATGAGCAGAAACAGGAACAGGACTGGGGACCTGCACATCGAGCCCCAAAGCCCTAACAACCTTCCTCCAGCTATCCATCCCCCGCCTCGCATGCTCGCCCACCGTTTCCAGACGGGAATCGTTACACGTCCGCGAGAACAACTCCAGACTCACCCACCCCTCAAACCCAAGATCAAAGAACGCTTTCGCGATCTCCAGAACAGGCAAATACCCGCCCCGGTCCACCTCGCACGGGAACAACCGCGCATTCCGGCTCCAGTTCATGCGCGCCGGCTGGCCGGCTACATAGAACGGGTGCTTCTCGTCTAAAGGCGCAGAAAGACGCTCGCCGTCAACGAGCTGGATATAGAAGATTTTTTTGATATCTAGTTCACCCGATGACACTTTTGAACGGAGTATGTCCATGGACCTCGTGACGGCTTCAGCAGCGTCGGGCGTCCTGCCATCGGGCGAAGTAGGGTCCGCGTAGATGCGCCCCGCGATATTGAAACTGTCTAGACAGATCCCGAAATTGTCGCGGTTGACGAGCCTCACTACGTTCCAGGCGCTCTCCCAGGTATCGACGTGCGTTGACCAGCAAAGGGCTTCGTAGACGAAGCGGAAGCCCTGCGCTGCGCCGATATCCGCAACTCGTTGTAAATCGGAGACGATGACATCCAGATCCCCCGTTGTCCGCGGCGCATTGGTCTTTGCATCGTTCCCCAAAAAGTTCGCAGGGATCTGGATGAGATCCGTCTCTAGGATCCTGGCAAGCTCGAACCACAGCGGTAGCTTCTCCTCTACCAGGTATTTCGTTTGAGTGCGGTCGAGCAGGCCCTCGTAGAACGCGAATGGCTGGAGACAGATGAATGTCAGGTTGAGCTGTTTTGCGACGGAGGATGCGTGCTGTGCGGCTTGGATGAGGGAGCCGTTGAATCTGGTTTCGGCGAAGTGGGAGAGGTCGTCGATGAAGAGCTCGATGCCTGTGAAGCCGTGGGCGGCGGCGACGCGCAGCTTGTGGTCTAGAGCGTGCAGGCCTGGTTTTGAGAGGGACATTGTGGGGATCCCGACTTGGAGGTTGGAGGGCATTTTGGCGGGTGTGGGTTGCTTCTCTGAAGTCTGAAGTCTGAAGTCTGGATGATGGGTGTATGGTTGGTGATGATGAGGGTGGTGGTTATAGGTAGGGTAGGACAGGTAGTTTGCGTGGCTGATGATGTGCAGCGAAGGAAATACGAAGCGACGCGATGCGTAAAATGACAGATCGCGGAAGGAAATGAGCAATCAGATTCTCTTAAAGACTCCAAGGATGAAACAAAGCGGTTATCTGCGGATGGTGTGATAATATAAGTCCTTGTTACAGGAAATGTTGATATCAGGCTGTCGTAGGATTGTATAGCGGGTAAACGCTTCCCAGGCCTGCCGGGAGAGCGTTTTGCCCTCTAKCTCCCCCCATCCATCCCCCTACTCCATACTGTTTGCGAGCACACTCCATCCCCCCGCAAATGCAATCCACATTCAAAGTCCACAATCCAGTGTCCACAGACCCTGGAAATGATCCCACGTTCGGATTCTAATCTCGATGACCCCATCGCAGATCGCGCAGGTCAGCCTACATAAACGCAGCCACCCCGCAAATTCTCCGAGACCATGCAGACTGAATCTCAACCCCCTGCCCACCTGCATAATGACCTTGACTTCATCTTCCACTATCAGCGAACATGTCGGGAGCCAGAAACTCCGCATCGTCATCATCGGCGCCGGCCTCATCGGTCCCCGCCATGCGCAGTCTGTGCAACGACACCCATTAACCCAGCTGCTCGCCTTCGTCGATCCTTCGCCCTCTGCTATCCCGATCGCTGAGTCGTTTGGTGTGCCCTGTTACCCTTCTCTTGCGGAGTTATTGGACTCCAAGGACCCAAGACCCGATGCGGCAATCGTCGCTACGCCAAACCACACGCACGTCGATGTCACGATCAAACTGCTAGAAACCGGCATACGAAACATCCTCCTCGAGAAACCGATTAGTGATGACCTTGACTCCGCCGAACGCCTCCTCGCCGCCCTCAAGAAGCACGAAAATGGCAACGAGAATGCCAAACCCAACATCCTCATCGGCCATCACCGGCGCTTCAACCCCTACGTCCGCACCACAAAGACCCTGTTGAACGCGAACTCCCTTGGCACCATCATCGCAGTCAACGGTCTCTGGACGCTCCTAAAGCCCCCGTTGTACTTCGCGCCCCCAATCGGCTCCTGGCGCGCAGATAAGAACAAGGGCGGCGTGCTAGGGATAAACCTGATCCATGATATCGACGTTCTGCAATTCCTATTCGGACCTATAAGTCGTGTGTACGCTGAGCCTACAAAGCCACAACGTCAAGAGAACAATCCAGAGCATACAGCTGAGGAAGGCTGCGCGGTGACACTGCGCTTTCAGTCTGGGATTGTAGGGACGTTCCTCATCTGCGATGTAACGCCGTCGCCGTTGAACTTTGAGACGGGGACGGGCGAGAACCCGACTATCCCGCCTGTTTCTTCTGGGAGTGCGAGTGATTGTTATCGGATTTTTGGGACGAGGGGGAGTTTGAGTGTGCCTGATATGACAAGGTGGAGTTATGATCATGTTTCTGCTGACGATGGGGGAGGGAAGGAGAAGGGGTGGAACCAGGAGCTTGGTGTGCAGAGGATGCCGGTTGAGGGAGGTGATGAGCGGCCGTTTGATAGGCAATGGGAGTATTTCGTTGATATTTTGCACGGTAAGAAGGTGGGTGAGGAGGTGGGATGTAGTGTTGAGGATGGGGTGAGGGCGCTCAGGGTTGTTAGGGCTGTTAGGCAGAGTATGGAAGGGAGTGGGCCTGTCGATGTGCAAGTCGATTGACTACAAACTCAGCACTGTAAGGAACATGTTAGGATTAGGATAGATCTATTAAAGAAATAGAGAAGGAGTCAGTAACGTCATAGAGGAGTGCCATTTATACCTGTATGAAAGAGACCAACGCCGGTAGGGATTGGGAGCCAGTGATCCCTCAATCATGGATGAGCGGCCAAAATATGTATAAGATATCCACGTGGAAGCAAAGTGTCAGTGAAGATGGTATTATCCAATATTTGGCCATAGTTCAATATATCCAAGCCCGTCATACCCTCGTAGATACATCATAAATCAACCAATATATACCCATAGACTACAATCAAGCCTCCTCAACATACTCCCTCGTAACGCCCCCCTTCCCCTCAGCCTCCATATCCGCCCGAAACGCCTCCTCATTGTCGCGCAACTCCTTAAGAAGCAGCCCATGCGCCCGCCAAACGGGCTTCTTGTCAAACAGACTCTCCATGCTCTCGAGCGGCACACCCTTTGTCTCGGGTATAAGGAAGAACACAAACACGATCGAGAGGATCATCAGCGACGCGAAGAAGAAGTATACTCCGTACCCCATCGCCGTGAACATTTGCGGCGTGAAGCGGGAGATCAGGAAGTTCCAGAGCCAGTTTGAGGCGGCGGCGCAGGCTTGGGCGAGGGATCGGACGGTTGGGTCGAACATTTCCTAGAGGGAGTTGTTAGTGGGGGTTTCTTGAATCTGGAATAATGGGGTGGGATGGGAATGACATGGACGTACAGAGTTGATGACCCACGGCGTGCCGTTCCAGGATGGTGTGTAGAAGGCTGTCCATAGGTAGAAGAAGAAAATGGCTGCGATGCCACCGCTGTCGAGTTCCGTGCCCTCGGGGTTATTCTCTGGCTTTGCGATTTTGATGTATCCGCCGACGATCCACAGGCAGATTGAGCCGCCCAACGCGCCAACGAGGAGCAAGTTGCGTCTTCCAAAGTGGTCGATCAGGTACAGCAGCCAGACAAAGGTGATAACGGCCTTGACGACGCCAAAGATACCGGTTGTCAGGAGAGAAGTATTGCCACCTGTCACGCCGATACTCCTGAACACGGTGGGACTGTAGTAGTTGATTGCGTTGATACCCGAGCCGTTCTGCCAGAGGAACAACATGGAACCCAGGAAGAGACGGTAGAGGATACGCTTGTTTGTCCAAGCTGCTTTGAAGGGCTTCCAGAAGCCAAGACCAACCTTGGCGCGCTGTTGTTCGAGAGAGTGGTCGATCATGCTGACTTCCTCCAGCATGTAGATATGGTCGGGAGACAGGTTGCGGATCCAGGCCAGAGTCTCAATTCCCTTCTCGCGGTGGCCGCGGAGGAAGAGCCATCTGGGAGATTCTCGGATAAAGAGCGCGCCAATGATGAGGAGACCAGCGGGGATTAGCTGCACGGCGAAGGGGATAAGCCATTGTTTGTGGCTTGGAGCTAGGGTTTCGTCCACGCCATACTGTTCACATTAGCAAACCTAGAACAAATAGATAGTATGAGGGAAAAAGTACGTTGATCCAGAAGCCAACGACACCACCCAACTGCCAACCAAGCTCGTAAACACCTACAAGACGTCCACGAATTGCAGGGGGTGCCATCTCCGCGATATAAATCGGACAGATGTTCGACCCAGCGCCAACACCAATGCCTGCGAGCACCCGTCCGCCATAGATGAGTCCCAGTCCTCGATCCCCATTAGCACCAAGCATCATGCCGGCACCCAGGAAGAAGATCAGGGCAGCGGACATAAGGCCCCAGCGGCGGCCCCAGAAGTGGCCAATAGGGTAGGCGAAGAGTGCACCGAAGAAAGCACCAGCCTGGTACAGGGAGACGATGTTGGCACTGACGAGGTCGGAGTCGAGGTTCTCCCAGTCGAATTCATCTTTGAAGGATTGTAGGGACAGCGTGGTGCCGATGAAGGCGCTGTCGTAGCCGATCATGCATGATGTGAAGGAGGCGACTGCGGCAAGCAGGTAGACGCGCCAGTTGTAGACTTCGCGGGGGGTCGGTCGGTCTTCGACCAAGGCGAGGATGGACATTGTGCCTGTCCTATCCTAGAAAATAGAGAAGCGGAGGAGTGGTGATGAAGCGGAAGAAAGAACTCCTGGGGAGAAGAGAGAGAAGCCTTATATACCTGCAGGGGAGCATGCTGGGTAAAGGAATCGAAGGCCACGAAGGGATTTCGCCAGCCATGACTCGACGCTCGAGGATTGTGGGGAAAGCATTTACCACCTGAGCTAAAGCAGATTAAACGAGGACAATCGCCGAGATCCCCACGGGGTCACGCCTCCAACTCCGATTAAGCGAGACGCAGGACTGTTTCTCCACGGCCCACACTGCTGGCGAAAGCGTTCATCCGCCGCTGTCCCCTCCACCCTCGCCGGTTAAACACTCGCCGTCAATTATAATACCCCATCTTTCCTCTCCCATCTTGTCCAGAAGATTTTGGACAACTCTGCCTTTCCAGTTCACATCAACAACACAATGGAGCCCATCACCATCCCCTCCGACCGCGACGGCGTCGCCTACCTCTACGGCCACCCACTGCGCAACTCGCTCTCGCCGCCCCTCCACCAAACAGTCTACAACGCGCTCGGCCTGAACTGGACGCAGATCCCCCTCTCAACCGCAGATGGCGCCTCCTTCACAAAGTCTCCCGAGATCACCACCTTCCTCTCCTCCATCCGCTCAAACCCTAAGTTCGTCGGCTCCTCCGTCACAATGCCCTGGAAGGTCGCGATCATGCCGCACCTCGACGACCTGACAGAAGATGCGCGACAAGCAGGCGCCTGCAACACGATTTTCCTGCGTAAGGAAGAGGATGGGAAGACCGGGTACGTTGGAACGAACACAGACTGTATTGGCATTCGCGAGGCGCTGTTGCAGGGCTCGCCTAATGGCGCGGAGCACTTTAAGGGAAAGCCCGCGCTTATTGTTGGCGGTGGTGGCACTGCCCGGACAGCGGTATATGTGTTGAGAAAGTGGCTGGGCGTGAGCAAGATCTATATCGTGAACCGAGATGCGAATGAGGTCGAGGCTATTCTTGCGGAAGACAAGCAGCGGAATCCGTCCCCCTCGGCTCCGTTGATCCCCGTTTCAGATCCCGCTGTTGCGGCGACGCTCGAGGCACCGGTTGCTATCGTCAGTGGAATCCCGAACTACCCGCCGCAGACGGAGGAGGAAGTTAGGGCTCGCGAGACGCTGCGTGTGCTGTTGAACAGGCAGACGCATGAGAAGGATCAGGGCGTCATCCTGGAGATGTGCTACCACCCTCTTCCATGGACGGAGATTGCGCAGATGGCGCAGGATGCGCGGTGGAAGGTTATTCTTGGTTCGGAGGCGCTCATCTGGCAGGGTCTTGAGCAGGCGAGGCTCTGGACGGGTAAGGACATTGTTGGGGAGCCTGGATTGGTGGAGAAGGTCAAGGCGTTTGTTGCGCAGACCGTTGCGGAGAGGTCCAAGTCAAACTTGTAAATCAATCATGAAGCATATAGATCTAGAATAAATGCATTGTATAGAGCTGTATGGTCTATGATTGTAATGTTGGTCTAGTGTATTCTAGCTGGCGGACGCGACGCCAGACTTCTCGAACTGTTCGCTCC
Source organism: Aspergillus mulundensis (assembly GCF_003369625.1). NCBI lineage: Eukaryota > Fungi > Ascomycota > Eurotiomycetes > Eurotiales > Aspergillaceae > Aspergillus > Aspergillus mulundensis. Next base: position 1,140,704 of record NW_020797894.1, on the reverse strand, counting down.
TGCGTCTCTCGTCCTGTCTCTGTATCTGAAGGTCCAGCGGGCCTAAATAAACTTAGTTAGATAATATCCAGGTAGGAAAAGAGACTGGACACATACCGAATAGCCAAGTACAGCCGACTCCCCAGATTAACCGGCGCAATCGGTCCATCTATATCCTGTGGCGGATTCGCCGTCGTAACCAAACCTCCAGCTTCAAGCAAGATCGCAACGCCGGCCGCAACATCCCTAGACATCCGTTAGCCACGTCTTTACAAGCCTGAACCCCGATAAAACAAAGAATAGAGACTCACCACTCCCAACAACCCCCCTCCCACCAAATATCCACAGACCCCATAGCCGTATACGCAAGATCCATCGTCGCGCTCCCCAGACTCCGAACCCCATGCACCATACCTCCCCTCCCACCCCTCGAGCCGCGCTCCGACGCCAGATTCACAAAACTCTCAATCTTCCTCTGCAGATTGCCGTCCGGGATATCGCGCCGATCCTTCCCCCACTCGCACGCAAAAATACACTTCGATGGCGCGGTCGCCGGCATAGGCGGGATAGAGGGCTTGCGGATGAGAGGGAGCTGTTGCGTTTCGTTCAGCCATGCGCCGCGGTTGAGGCATGACGAAAAAAGCTGGTTTAGCATTGGCGCGTAGATCACGCCGATCACGGGGTAGTGGTTTACGATGAAGCCGATCGAGACGCAGAACATGGGGAAGGCGTGGGTGAAGTTTACGGTTCCTGTACGGTAGTTGTAGGACTAGGGTTAGGGACTGCGTTGTAGGGGATTGGGAGTGGCAAGGGCACGCGTACCATCTAGCGGATCGACGCACCATGTCGGCTGCGCATCGATCAGGTACTCTCTGCTCTGGCCTTTCGCGTAGCTCTCCTCGCCGATGAATTTGTGGGTCGGATATTTGGCTTGGATAGCGGTTTTGATGAGGGCCTCGACGTCTGCTCGTCGCTCGTATTAGCGCAACCCATCACCAAGCCCTAAGTGCGAAAGAACTGTTCGTGATTGGGAAGCGACATACCCTCGTCAGTCTGCGTCACCAAGTCTACCGCATTCTCCTTCTCCGCATAGACCTGGTCAGCGTTGCGCTCGTAGATGCGCTCAAGCAGGAGCTGGCCTGCTTTACGGGCGACGTCGATTGCAAAGGCGCAGATCTCGTCGAGCTCGGCTTGCGGGATGGGGCAGTCTATGGTGTTCATGTTGCGTCGTAAGAGTGGTCAAGAGAAGAGAGGAGGAGAGATAAGGGAGAGGGGAGAAAAGAGTCAGAGGGGTCCATGATGACTTGGAGTGGAGATCGTCCAGATAGGCCGCTGATAACCGAGTCAGTTATACTACGATCTATGCCTGCATAACTCTGGGGATAGGCCACGAGGATAGTAATTAGATGGAGTTTCTGGAACGTGCATCGCTTTAATTAGATTGAAGATCATCCACGGCCTTGAGAGTTTCGATTGCCCCATACTGCGACCCTGATTGTGCGCGTTGACTGGGAAGTCCGAGCCGGCAGAGCGTTCTCCCACGGCTTTCCCTTAACCGACCTCCGCGCAAACCCCATACTAGGATAGACCAGAAAGACTGACTTATAACAGTTCATCTCCCATCGATATTCCCTAGATATCTACAATTCACTGTTACGCGCGCAATGGCCAAATCAATCCTCCTCATCAACGGCCCCAACCTCAATCTTCTGGGCACTCGGGAGCCGCACATCTACGGCTCAACCACCCTCTCCGACGTCGAAGAATCATCCAAAGCTCACGCCGCCTCGTTCGGTGCCACCCTCCAGACGTTCCAGTCAAATCACGAAGGTGCCATCGTGGACCGTATTCACGCTGCCCGCGGAAACACCGACGCGATTGTCATCAACCCTGGCGCATACACACATACATCCGTCGCTATTCGAGATGCGCTGTTAGGCGTCGATATTCCCTTCATCGAGCTCCATGTGAGTAACGTGCATGCGCGGGAGCCGTTCAGGCATCACAGCTACTTCAGCGATAAGGCGTCAGGAATCATTGTGGGCTTGGGCGTGTATGGGTACAAAGTCGCGGTGGAGCATGTTGCGCTGAACTTCAAGCCTCTGGAAAAGAAGGCTGCTCTGTAATAATGTTCTGCATTACGATATTCCTGCGATGAGCTCATGTGTTTTATGGTATCAAATGAATTCCGTTCATTTCAAATGTCTTCATCTGGGATTGAGAGAATCGGTCACTAATGGCGGCTCGCGTCGTAGGGCGCTCTCCGGTGACGCTAGTGTCTGTTGTGTCGGAAGTAGAAACGAATCGTTATGGCTCGTATATGGATATAGCTCCGAGATGCCCGCCTCTGGCACGAATCCAAGGTTCTGCATGAATTCAGGTTGATTGTCCATCCTACTCTCGTTAGTCATTCATACTACTAGCTGTGGAGAGGCTGGGTTACCTGTCTGTCCCATCAAGCGACGCTAACTCGTCAAACAAAGCATCAAGATCGGGCGCAATCCTCGGCCGCCGTAGTGAGCCTGCGCTGTCAATGTCGAGCAATGAATTGAAATTCATACTAGCGTCGTTATATGTCGGTTGAAACTGCGTTCCAGTCGCAGAAAAGGGGCTAGTTAGATCAGGTACTATCGGGGCGCCATTAGGCCTTCCAGAGACAGAAGAGCGATGTTGATGCGAAATTTGCTGATTTACAGGATTTGGTGCCTCGAGGCCAGAGGCAATGTTGAGAGATGATGCAGGCGTTGGTAGAGACAAAACAGCGTTCTCGTCGTTGGACGTCCGCATCCAGGTTGGTGAGAGGTATGAATCTGGAGACGAAAGATTCACAGGGCGGGATTCGTCGATCAAGCTCGTTACGCGCAGATTGCTTCCGGGTATGTTCTGGACTGGCGGGCTCTTCGGATTCGAGTTATTTGGCCGCATGGCCGGCCTTGACCGTGCTTGGGGGCTATGATCCTGAACCCATACGGTCGCGAGGTGGGCAGAGAATGACTGTAATTTATGTTTGACCCCAACAAGGTCAGCTTCAAAAGCCCAGGGTGCAGTTGCCTTTGCGCCAGCATGTGGGAGGCCTAACGTCAAAGCCATCCCAAAAGTTGGACAAGTAGCTGAAATGCTGTAAGTCTCCATATAGGCTTGTAGTAACGACATTAGCCGCTTGGAGCCTTCTGAAGCACGTCGCACCCCGTTTCTATCATTTTTGTGCACAGCTAACTGTAGACTTATGGCGGTCGCAACAGACTCGTACATCATCTCTAGCCCAAATATGTGTGGCGATGCCGGCTTAGTCGAAACTGTCTGCAAATCAATCCGATAGCTCCTCGGAAGCGCCGATACCCAGAGCTGCAACTGCCGCTCAAGTGCCTCTAGATGAGATAGAGAGCTTGTGTGCATTTGCCTCCAACAGCAAAATTCGTTAAGGATGCACATCAGCGACAGCAGCCGGTTAAACGTGCTGAGCGCATGAAGCGGCCCACGCTGGAAAGAGCGGGAAGACTCTATCGGGCGGAGTCCAGTCTGGTCCTCCCAAGGGTGCCATTCTTCCAGGCCATCTTCATTGATTAGCCCAACCCTCGTCAAGTCACTCTTGCGCAGTGAAGGCACCTGACCTGTCTGGGCAGCAACTAGCGTTTCTAGCACAAAGCATCCCAAGAAAACATGTTTGGACCGCCCGGCGGGTTTCTCTTCCATATTGGTGGCTGCATTCGGAGAACCGTTTAGTCCTAGGCTTTGCGCAATTCTAACAGCCTGCCCAACAAGCATCCAACCGGCTGCCCAGTCCTGCTGGCCGAGCCTAATCAATGACAGGATCAAGAGTGCCTGGACATGCCCAAGCTGATAAGTCCCACTTTCTGTCGGAATGAGATTTCTTGCTTTCTCATATAACTGGTTGGGATCTGGCCGGTCGTCTGGTAAGTCCGATAATTGGCGTGTGGCTGATATTGACGTTTGTTGAATTGATGCAAGTGCAAGGACCGCCCACAATGCCGCGTTGTCTCCAGAGGCAGATGATGTATTATATGGATCATCGTCAGCCTGCCGAAAAGCTGTTCGAAGGATGTCATGTTTTTCTAGTATAGGAAACCAACATTGTGTGTAGGAAAAGTATATGTCGAGTAAAGGCCAAGGGTTGGGGGGAAGTTGGTAAACTTCTTGGGCTGAGCTGGAAGTAATCTCGGATTGATTGCGAGACGAGCCGTTTATGGTGAGCTCTTCGAATTCATTTATCGGAATAGTTTGAGTACTCGAGTCTCTGGCGAAACGTGTTGGGGTTGGTCTAGGTGGCCTCACTGGGGATGGTCCAACGGCCAATGGGCTATCCTTACCAGCCCCAAGCGAATCCGGAAGCTGCCACTCAAGCGTGTCCGGCGAAAGGACACTGCTTCCTTCAACGTCCGCTGGAGACTCCATCTCGCCTCGCGCGCTCCTTTCTTGGTCTCCATCTGGTTGCTCAAGGAACGTCAAGAGTCGCTCAATTTCTTTCAACACAATGCTGTTCTTCCACGACGAGAGCAGAGTGTCAGACCCTTCTGCCTCCTTCCCCATGGTGGCCAAATGGCTGGGAATGTTGGCAGCTCTCAACAATGTCCGGACAACCTCCTCRCTGCCCTGTATTTTATTGAACACTAGCCCCCAGAGTAATTCCAGCGTGCGGATGTATCCGGTCGGAAGGCCGCGCTTCTTTGGATTGGCTCGGTATGTACATGGCCGCGAGAGCGAGGCGCAAGTTGAGCATATTGGTTGAGCCCCATCGCATTTGTCCTGACAGCGACTGAAGGTTAGAACTGGATGAAGAACTAAGGCTTTCGTACTGCACAAACCTTTTTTGCGCGACAACTGTCGCAGGCTCGGGACACTCGCTGCCTTTTCGGGTTCGAAGTCGAATCGTCGGCCGTGGGGATCTGCCTGCTATCCTCGTCAACGGCATCGGTTAATCGTCGTTTGGACCTGGCGTTTCCCCCGGCGGTTTGGCGGATATCGCTACTCATAGTCGATACAATGGTGCGCTTGACTGTTCCGAGCACATGCCCATCTTCGACATGCGGGACGAAATGAATCCTTTGCCGGTGGCTGGTTAACTGCTTCCCCGGAGTGTTGAGCTTGCACTCCCCGCCACCTATGTAGTGAAATCGGACGTGTCGGGCGATTGTTCAACCTGTTGCGATCGCGAATGTTACCCTTAGATACTCCGATCAGGTATGCATAACGAATATCATTGAATTATGACGGAGACGGATAAAAGCGATGATGTTGTGTGGGATGGAAGAAAGCGGAGAAGAGAAGTTGGGGAAATCGGTGTCATCGCTTACCCGCTACCATGACAGCGAGTACCTTTTAGGCGTCTGTTCAACGTGGATTCCTCCACGCTGTAGCAAACTTTTCATAAGCCAAGCTAGCCCAGAGAGCTAGAACGCTTTTGCCCACCGGCGAGCAGTTGAGGTAACGTGGACATGGAGGGTGGAACTGGGCGCCACTAGCAAATGCTGGCCCCAACTGCAAGTCGGAGATTCCCCGCGGGGAAACACATTTTCTGCCAATAACATCTCGCGTATTCTGTCGCTTCAAATCCGAGGGCTTCCGCTGTGCTGTTCCGCTGGGGTGAGGGAGTGGAGGGCGACCTGGCGGCAGTGAGAATCGGCACTTGCTGTATGTGGGTGAGCGGTTAGCCGAGTACCGTAAGGCACCAAGGCAGCGACAATGTATACTGAGAACGCTGAACGTTGAACATGTTCCTGGAAGATGACTATGATCTTGAATTATGATATCTTTCAGTTTCCGGGGCGAAGCTTGACACATCGGCATAGTAGGTACTACTGGCGGCCATACTCAAACGCCTGGCTTGGGATTTGCAGTTGATGCAAGGTTGTCAACAACATATTTTGATGCCCTGTCATCACTCTCTAGTGCGTCTGTGACTTTTTACTGACATTACATGCACATAAGATGCCAAACATTCCTACCAAATCTCCCGCAACAGCTCCTTCAGGACGCCCTTTTTCGCCGCCATCCTCGGGAAGACTCTCTCCGTCTCCTTGATATTCGCCCTCAACGCCTTGATATTGCGAAACCTCGGAACCTCCGTCCCCATGCGCACGGCGTCAATCAAATCGATCAGATTCACATATACCCGCTTGAGTGCCTTCTCTCTTACCCGTTAGCAAACCTGTTCCCGGAACCACTTGACAGATGAGAAAGCTCACCTTCCGACACTGCGTGATACTTGGTGGAGCTGGTTCGTCAGGGATCAATATCTGGCATAGATTCTGGTAGCTCTCAAGCTTCGTCTCAGCGCCAAAACAGCGGTCGAATTCGGCTTCGGCGAAGTCTATCCATTCACTGTGGTGTTTTCTCCGCCGAGAATTATGACTCCAGCCTCTGTGGCGCGCTAGGCGCTCGAATTCGTCTATGATTGACGCTGACGGATTTGGGGTGAAGCCCGGGAAACGAGAGAAGAAGTCTGCAGTTTCTGCCATGATGATAGAGCTTGATTGTGAGGATGAGGATTCGATAAGCGAGTGTGGACTTGTGGTGGGCGCAAGTATGATATGCTCGACAGTTTCCTATTCTGACGATGGATAAGATGTTGCTTCTGTTCGCAAAGAAGTTGAGTTGAAGCTGGCTCAGAGCTGATCGTGGGCCGAAGAGAGGTAAGTTCTGCCTTGCGAAGAGGTGGCATGCGTTTCAAGCAAACGAGTTGTATAATGCATGGAAGCCAGTGGAATCACTAGGGTCAGTGATGAAAAGAACAGCAACAACAACGGAAAACACTGGTTAAGGGTACCTGGGATTATGCTAATTGCTGCTGTGCCTTTGTGTACAGCCTCTATGGCTTGTTACTTTCTGGATAATCCTGTCCAAGCAAAGAGTGAGAGTCTCTTTGCCCTCAATTCGTGCTCCCAGTTCCGCAGACACTCTTTTCCCAGGGATAAAGATAACAAGGGGCCTTGACCTTCCCACTGGATATGAATTGATGGACATTCTGAACTAAGGTGAGAGAAAGCCTCCCCTCAGAGACGACATCTGCATACTTGACGTCTACATCAAACAGGCTCGAATTTTGGATTCTCGCTGTCCCGATCACCGCAATTTGTGCAACCTTGAGTATGACTTTGAGTTGCCATCAGGAGAAACCATCAACATACCATTGACCGAAATTATATTTTGTATTGAACAGAGCGCCCTCGCCTGCTTGAATTCAGCAGCGCTGACACCACAGATGACCAGTGCATCGTCGTCCGACGTCCAGTGTAAACCTGAGGTAAACAGCGCCTTTGATTGTGGCGCTATTCTCATATTGTGGTGCAGCGGAGCCATGGAGCCCTTTGTGCTCACTCCCTACTTTAACAGAAGTTCATGAGCAGCCAACAGCACCGTCAAAGCTTTTGGCATGGCTTGAACAAGGAGAGGAACCGCTGAGAGGAGATTAAGCAAGTAATGATTCGTGTAGACCTGGTTTGCAAGCTGTCTGCCAGAACTCTAAATATATAGCGTCAGAAAATCACTCTTACATTAACTATAGCAGTGCGTCTACAGTACATACTTATACGCCGCTTTGCCATAGAGCACTCCAGCACCATCTCTAACCTTCCTGTTATGTTTCAAAAACCAAACAACAACCCCCAGCATAATAGGAAACGCGATGATTGTAATCCCGAGACCCGTGGCAAAACCAACTGGATAAGCCGGCTTCTGCTTATCAATGAACACATTCGAGAGCACAAAGTTCGCACAATTTCCTAGTCCGAACTGGATAGCTGCCCCCATGGAGAGCGAAGCCTTCCCGCGCAAATTCGCGAGCAAAAGACCTGCATACAGCGGCATTTGGGTCTCCGTCCCAACTGCAATAGCGAACTGTGCAAAGTATCGCACAGAAGGGGGGTTGACTTGACAGTAATGCAGCGCCCATCCGACAACGGAGATCAGGATCGCGGGGAGAATGAACACAGTTCTGTTCCCTAGCTTGCCTGCCGCAAGGCAAGCGACCATGCCCACTGCCGTCCCGACTATCCAGATGGGGACTGTCATGACTTGGGCGCGGCGTGCTTGCCAGCCGAGTTGGCGGAGGATTGTAGGGTTGAAGGCACTCAGAGACCCGGCGGAGAAATCAGCGCTGAAGAAGAGCATGGTAAGAACCCAGATCTTGGGGTCGGAAAAGGCGGCTTTCCAGTCACTTCTTGTGGGCTCGTGCTGGCTGCATTCGAGCTCCCTGTCCTTTTCCAGCCTTGATACGAGCGCGCTTCGGTGCTCCGGTTTTAGCCAGGTGGCTTGGGTGGGAAAGCCAGGCACGAGAATGAGGACCACGGCGCTAACTGCGATGGTTATTACACCCTCAAGGATAAAGATCCTAACGAAATGGTTAGTATGGGCTCCGCCAACATATGTCCATATCTCCACTTACCACCTCCAGCCCTCGTAACCTCCTGTTCCATCCATATCCATGATAGCATAGGCCATCAACTACGTGAAGCACGTTGAGTCAGCGCATATCCGGTAAAGGAGAGAAAGAAAGAACGAAAGGAAAAGCAGAACATACCCCACTGAAAGCGGCTCCGATTTGGCCGAATGCAAAGAAACAGGACAATCGAAATGCAAGCTCCCTCTTGCGGTAGTAAGATGCAATCAGGAAGTTGGCGCCAATTGGAAGCGCAGTCTCGACAATACCCATAAAAAAGCGTATCGCAAGGAAGCCTTCGTAGCTACGCGCGAGGCCCTCACACATGACAAGGACGCCTTCGCCCGCTGACTTAGCTTGTGCTCTTGTTCTTCGCTCAACGGTAGATATCAATCATGAGAACGTACCAAGCATAAACATCAAGCCTCCCAGCCAGAAATTCGGTTTCATCCAGCGCAGACTCATAACCATATTACATGGGACACCACCAAGGACGAATGGGATGTAGAAGATCCACAAGCAAGTATTGTATCCAGTAGACGGCATATGCAGAGACTTCTCCAGTCCTGCAATTCGCGCATTTGCGATATTAGTTCGATCTAGGAAACAAATGAAGAAAAGAAGACCGAGCACTGGCAAGAGGCGGAGGTCGATTTTGTTGGTGAGGGCCCTGTCTGATTTGGCGGATAATGTGTCGGCGCCAGAGGCACTCTCGACCACGGCCACGGCCGCGGCTTGCGTTGGTGTATCTTTCTCATCCATGATGCTTGAGCTGGGATTGGGGATCATGACTGGGTTGAGGGCATAAAAAGAGATAAGAAGCCTATCTCGGTGTATTATTAGCCTGCTGCAAATAAACCGAGTGTGCCGTTTATAGACCGATTGGCCGAATAGGAAGGTGACTGTGTGGGATTAATAGTGATCGGCCAGCCTCCAGTATTTAAGGGAGGTGATCTAACGGTGCTTTGTCCGGCTTTGAGAATAGTGGAGGGTTCATCAACCAAGGACGGTGCAGTTGGTATCTAAACTCCGAAACCTAAAATAAGATCAGGACGACGGAGGTCAGCCCGCTAGATTGCGCATCCAAGGCTTATAAGACGAGCTCAATGGACACAATGGCGAACGAGCTGGAAAGCATGCCTCAACGCGGCTGGCATCCTCAAAGCTCCTCAATAAGTGGTACTCTGGGGCGAGCAACCCCCAAGGTAGCTCCATATGTGTGATTGGTGAGAACCGGTGATACCCTAGGCGTGGAATTGTCTGGCAACGGCGATTTCAATTCATCATCCGGAAACAGGCTCATATCACGATAAGGTGCGCTCAGCAAACACTGGTAACATTTCCCAGTCACTGGTGACCAATGGTGAGGAAACAATTCAACTTAAATACCAAAACCCCAACCAAAGGCCGGCGTTTCCATCAATTTCGAGCTGATCGAGTGTTGACCTCAAAACCTAACCTTAAAAGCTGCGATTTTGGACTAGGGTTTCAGAGCAGGAAGTCATGAGACGTCGACACGCAGATTCAGCCAATGGAATTTCAATCACAGTGGTGATACTTTCACTGTGAAGCTAATGGCTGTCCTTCTAGGAAAGCCAAACAAGCAGACTCTTCGAGACTCGCAGGAGATCAGTTCCTTAGGCAGGGCCAGGGTCTTATAGATTCAGCAGTATGTGTGCTCGCTCATGTCGAGGATCACTGCCCGTGGTCACGTGACCCGGGTGCTTGGCGCTCCCAAATATCTTTATGTTTTATAGCCACCTAGCTTAAATAGTTAGTTAATTAGTTAATTTATTTACTTTATAGCTTATTATTTCTTTTCTTAGGTTATAAGCCCTTGCTTTACCTAGGTTTTATTACTTTTTTTTTTATTTATAAATATATAAACTATAACTACTAGGCTAGCCCTAGTAATTATATTATTTTATATAAAAAATTTTTACCTAGCCTTTAAGTTTAACACTTTAAGTATTAATATTATAATAAAAGGCTTTTTTACTATTATTAATAAGGTAAAAATTACTAACTTAATTATTAAGCTTAATAAAAAAAATTATTTTTAATAAATAAAATTACTAAAAATTAGACTACAAGGCTTTAACTTTTTTTTTTAATAAGTTTTTTTAAGATAATTACTTAATACCTGTAAAACTAGACCTTTATAACTTATAAAATAATAAATTTATTAAAAAAACTTACTATAAAAAAATAAAACTTAATAATAATATTAATATTTTTATAATAAAGATTAAATACCTACATAAAAAAATTATTATATATAATAAAAAATTAAAAAACGCATATAATAAAAAAATAAAAAAATATAATAAAAAAAGGTTTATAATACTTATAATTTTTTAAAATACTTATATTTTATTTATTTAGGCAAACTTTTACACCATGCATAATTTAAAAAAGGCTTTTAACTTACTTAAGGCTTTTTATAAGCCTTATAGCTATATAATAGCTTATAATATTTAAAATAAGCTTTTTATAATAAAGCTTATAAATATATAAAGTAAAATTATTTAATTAAATAAATAAAAAAATATTATTATTAAATTAAAATATTAAAAACTTAAGTTACCCCTTTAAATAAAGATTTATTTTTTTTTATTATAATTTAAAATACAAAGTTTTATAAAGCTTAAATTACTTAGCTAAAAATATCTTATAATTTAATAATTTATAAAATAAAAAAAATATATATATTTTTTTTTATAGTACGCGCAGCGCCGCTAAATAAAAAAAAAGTTACTTAAAGTAACTTTTAACACACTTTTTATAAATATAATAAATAAAAAAATAAAAATAAGGATAAAAAAAAGTTAACTATTAATAAAATTTTTAAAAATAATTTACTTATAAAAAATATTAACTTTATTTAGTATTATTATCACGGCGCTTTAGGTAATTACTTTTTTTTTAAATATTAATTAATAAAGTAAACTAGTTCTCGCGGCCTATAAGGTATATTTTATTTTTATAATTTTAGCCCTTGTAAATAAGGCCATAAAAGTTATTATAATTATAATTTACCTAGTATATTTAAAGGTCGCGGCCAAGGGGGGTATAATAAATATAATAAATATAATTTATATAAATATAATAACTTTTAAAATCCCTCTAGAGCTTATTATACTAATTAATAACTATATAATAGTTAAGCTAATAAGGTTTAAAGTAACATATATAATTAATACCTTTATTAATAATAATAATAATAATAAGGCGCTTTTTAGTAATACTAGCTACTATTAGTAAATAATAATTTATTATTTTTTTAACTATATTAATATAAAATATTATGTAGCGGCTTATAATAGTATAATAAAAAAAATCTTTATTTTTAAATACTTAACTTAAATTTATTATATTATATAACTTTTTTTTATTATAATTTTATATTTTTATAGCCTATATTATTAAGGTAAAAACTACTACAGGCACGCCTTTTTTTATTAAAAAATATAGTAATATTATAATTAATTTTATACTTTTAAACTTAATAATATATATTAAAACTTTTATTTTAAAAAATATTTAGCTAGCGCCTGTGCTAGCTTATAATTTTATTTTAATATATTAACTTATTAAGGCAGGCGTGTAAATACTTTTAAATAAAAATAATAATTTTTTTTTATAAAATAGTAAGGCTAAAGGGTATATTATAATTTTAAATAATTATTATTATTTTTATATAACTAGTTAATTTTTTATAAAGCTTATTAATATATTAAAGGTTAATAGCTTGCTTACTACTATAGTAAAGCTATTTTTTAATATTAATTTTAAAGTAAATTTAAAGCTAATTTTTATTAAATTAATATACTATTACTTAGCCCACGCGAGCAAGTAAAAGATACACTAAATTACTTAAAATATTAAAGGTTTAAAGCTTAAAAAGGGCGGCCTTAAGTATTTTTATAAATTATACTTAATAAGTAAAAGTTACTATTTCTTACTAAAAAATTATTATAAAATTTATATAAAACCTGGAGATTTTATTTATTTTAATATTTATAAACTAATTTTTATACGTAAATATAATAAAAAACATTATTTTATAATATTTATAAATAATATAACCTATTTTTATTAGGTATTCTTACTCCGCGATAAAAATAAATTACTAAAAAAGTATATTTTTTTTAAAAAACTATTTTAAAACCTAGTATAATATTAATATAAAACATGTTTATAATAATAATACTAAAAAGCATATCACGCTTGCTAAATATTTTTAAAATAAAAATAAAATATAAGACCTAGTGCTTATATATAATTCTTAGCTTAATAATATTTTTAAAATTAAAAATTATTATTTTATAAAGCTACTTATAATAGTTATAATAGTATATTAAACTTTTAAGTATTTTTAAGGGTACCTTATTCTTATAATTATATTTTTTTAAAACTATATTTTTAATAATTATATAAAAATATTATTTTATAAAGCTCTTACTAGTAAATAACCTAATATTTTAAAATAGCGTGCTTTAGGTTATAAATACTAGTATTTTATTTTTAAAAAAAAGTATTAAATAAAACTAGATTTTTATATAGCTAAAGGCTATTTTATTAATTATTTAAACTTTTTTTATAAAGTTTATAATATTAAAATAAAAAAGATTAAGTACATGCGCGATATTATTTTTAAAAAAATTAATAATATTAAGTTACCTTAAGTAACTACCTTATATAATCTTAACACCTTAATATATTAGTATAAATAAATTAATAATATTAAAAAGGTTAAATATACACCTGTAAAGTTTTTATAACTATATAATTATTTAAATAAATTATAATTTTAGTTAACTTTATTTATGCCTTAAATTTTTATATAAATATTTATTAAAGTATTTATAAAGGCTCTGCTTATAGTTTAAAAAAGTGCTTATAATTTTAAAAAGAAAATCCCTACTTAAATAAAAAAGTATAAAGTAATAGGTATTTTACCTTTAATTATTACTAAAAATAATTTTAATAATACTTACTATTCTTTAAATTCCTAATATCCCCTTTTTTTATAGTAAAAAACGTCCCTAATAAAAAAATATATATAATCTAACTTTTATTAAATATAAGCATTATATTATAGCCAAGATTTATAATTTTAAGCCCTTTAAATACTTTACGCGTATTATAAAATTATTTTAATATTTTAAAAAAGCGCTAAATATAAATAATATTTAGTTTTTTAGTATTAATCCTAAAATAAAAAATAAATTCCTTACTTTTTTTATTATAACACCCTTAATAATTACTAATAAGATTATATAGTAAATTTAGTATTAAATTAATGCTTTAATTATTATAGCTATATTTAAATTATCTAATATTATATTATTTAAAAATCTTAATTTTTTTAAGTTTAAGCCTTAAATATATAAAAAGGCGCTTAATTATAAAAATATAAAACTTTAGCGCAAAGCATGTTATAAAAAATATACTTATTATTTTAAAATAACACCTGGCGTGTTATTAATAAAAAAAAATATAAAATTATTACTAACTTACTAGGTTTTTAAACTTAAGTATAATAATACTTATAAAGCATGCTTAATTATAAAAGGCTTTAAGTAATATTATAGCAAGGATTTTTATAAAGTATATATTATAATAATAAAACCTATATTTTTTAAGGTATTTATCACGCTTGTAGCACTTTTTAGTTAGTAATTATATTTTTAAAATATTATTATTATATTTTTTTTATATAAAACTTAAAAAGGTAATTTATATTAACCTTTTTAATAGTTATAAGTAAGCTAGTAAATATAACCTTTTATTAAAAATAATATATAGCCTTAAGTAATTACCTAAAAAATAATATATTTTTTTTTAAAACTTTTATTTTTTTAAGATTTAAACACCTATATATAAATTATTTAATATTTATTAAAAATAGTTTATATATTCTTATATACATTAATAATATTTTTATACTTTTTTAAAATAATACTTAGTATAAAGCCTTTAAGCAGGAGTTCTTAAAACTTTTTAAAGTAATAAATAATAGCTAAGTTAAAGATTACTTAAGTATTAATATTTTATTTAATATAAATAAAAATAAAATATTTTTATTATAATACTTTTATATTTTTAAAATTTTTAAGTACTTTAACTTAAAAAACTATAAGCCTTTTCTCATGCTATTTTATAAAAAAAAGATTTTTAAAAATTATAATAACCAGGTTTTTATAAATAATATAATACTTTACTAAGCTATAATAAAATACTTAATTTAGCTTATGGTTTATACACGCCCTAATATTACTTATATAATTTTTAAAATTATAAAATACACGCGTAATTTAAGTTAAAAATACCTAATTATTATTAAGCATGTATATTATTATTTATATATTATTTTTTTTTTACTTTATATTATTTATTTAATAAAGGTGGCCTATAAAACTATATTAATATTAACTAGGCTAGCCCTTATTTAATAAAAAAAACCTTAATATTTAAATATATTTTTAAACTTACTAGTAATCTAATTTTTTAAGTATTAAAGTATTAACTTAGTATAATATTTTTTTTTATTAAATTAAAGTATATCGCGCAGGCGCTTATAACTTAAAAATTTATTTAAATTTAATTACTTTTTATTAAATTAAATATTAAATACTTAAACCTTACGCATGTATATTTTCCTAGGCTTATAATTATTTATACTAATAATTAAAAAGTAATTATTATATTTAAAAACCCTAAATATTATGCCTGCTTAAAGTATATTAATATTTATTATTATTTTTTTTACCAGAAAGTATTAAATAAAAATATTAAATTTTTATATATATTAATAATAAAGTAGGCCGCTAATAAACTTATAAAGCTATTTAAAAAAGTAATTTATTAATATTTTATTTAAATAATTAATATAAAACACCTTACTATACTATAAAATAACTTTATATTATTACTTTAAAAAACTAAAATAGCCTTATTTATTTACTACCCCGGGCAAGGGGGGTATTAAAAATTATTATTTATAATCACGTGACCCAGGTGCTTAACACTTTTAAATATCTTTATGTTTTATAGCCACCTAGCTTAGATAATTAGTTAGTCAGTCAATTCATTCACTTCATGGCTTATCATTCCTTTCCTCAGCTCACGCCATCCCTGGCTCTCCAACTTTGTTCTGCTCGTCGCGAACTCAAGATCGAAGCTTGGGGCTTTCACAGTGCGTTCCACTTTCCAAATTGGCTTCATCCCTTGCCCGTGCAACTCCTGGGGCTTGCCATCCAGCTTCGGCTTGGCCTCCAGGCTGCACGCATACCTAGAAAATGTCTGGTTTCATTTGCCTCGCTCATGACCTTCCTTTCTTTGCTCATGGCTCTCCCGCATCTGAATAAAATCCCGCAGTCTAGGTAGGCAATAGTAGGTGCGAAGAGCGAGGATCATAGAGAGTAAGGTGGCCGTCTAGGACGAATCACGCAAGGTCGGGCTATGAAGATTTCGGGATGGAAGGCGTTTGATGTGCCTGTGAAGATGAGTGAATGATGAACGCATCGTACAAATAAGGTGCTTATAGATTGAGGCTCAGATGCTCGAATGTTGAGCAAGCATAAATATTGAGCAACTTGGGCAATGACGATGCATAATTTCTGGCTGTGGGCAGATTGCCGGCTGAGCACTTACCCGCAGATCTCAGGCACCCAGGCATCCACAGCGTGACTTCCCCGCGAACCCCCAACTTTCGACGCAATCTAACTTCATCCCAGTCGCCGAATCTCCAGAATCCACTGCCGCTTATTGCTTGGACCCTTGGCTTCTGCTGCTCTCGCTCTCATATATTCCCGACGAATTGACATTTTAATTTCGTACCGCTGAAGTGCTCGAGTTCCTACGTCCTTTCGCCATGTCAGCATGACATGATTCGCGCCTTAATTCTCGTATAATCCGTCGGCTTCATCTCCGCAATGTCAATCCTTGTGCGGCCACCTAAGCGCCGCCTCGACGACCTCGAGAATTTTGATCAGAATCACCGACGCGTTCTACGGGGCTTCAACCAGGGAAGCAACGCCTTAGGGACCACTGCGACTTCTACCGACTATGCGCGCTTTGACGAACGACCAGAGACTGGGGATGGCTCTGGATACGCTTCTCCGTTCCGGGAATTGACCTCCAGCCGGGGGTCGCCGGTGCGCATGGAAAACTCGCTTCAAACCCAAAGGAAGTTCGCCCCAAATGCGTCGATAGTTTTAATCGGTATACGGGGAACCGGGAAATCGAGTCTTGCTGTGATACTCGCTGCCAGCTACGGTAGGCGCGTGGTCGAAGCGGATCGATATTTCCAACAGGTGACAGGGCGCTGCCGAGGCGCTTATAAAAGAGAACATACACTTCCAGAATATCGTCGGCAAGAGGCCATTGTTATGGAATCGTTGCTCATGGAGCACCAGGAAAATTGCGTGATTGTCTGCGGACCAGGCGATGTCGAGCGCAATGGGCAGATGCGCCTCCGAGAGTATGCGAAAACTCACCCCGTCATCCATATAGTCCGAGACGTGGAAAGCATTCAATCTTACTTGAAAGCCCGCGACACCGACAAAGTCCGTCGATTCCTTGAATTGTCCGGCCCGATATATCGATCATGCTCGAACCTTGAATTCTTTAACGCTTCTGAGAAAGGCATCAGTGACCTCAAGGACAACCAACACTACACGCAATGGGACGCCGAGGTGGACCAGCGCATTCAAACGGCGACCCCATTTTTGATGCTCAAGCGATTACAGCGCGATTTTCTTCGCTTCGTGGCGTTCGCTACTGGCAATATGCCGGAGCTGAGGAATCAGCTTTCACCGTTTCCTCTACACATGCAGCCGATCGAAACCCGCAAATTCACCTATGCTACGGCTGTGCCAATGTCCTCCCTCCTAGAGAATAACTTTGACATTGAAGAACTCGAATCCACCGCGGATGCTTTCGAGATCAAGATCGATGTGTCGGCGGCGCCCTCTGCTCAGTTGGGCACCGAGTCGAATCTTGCGGATAGCATCAGCCGAACTGTGGCGACGGTCCGGCGGAATATCATCGTACCTGTGGTATATCACGTCGAGAGTAATATCTTCTCGGATCACAGGGAGCCATCCCGCCGCTCTGACGCGGCGTACCTGGAACTAGTGCAGCACGGGTTACGCTTAAGCCCTGAATTTGTAACGGTGGACCTATCGTTTGAAGACAGTTTGTTATCTCAGATTATTGACACGAAAGGTTCAAGCAAGGTTATCGGGCACTACTCGCCTGTTAAGCCGCCTCTCCGAGGATGGGAGGATCCCGAATACCTTGGTATTTATGAACGGGCGAAGAAGCTCGGATGTGACATGGTGCGCTTTACACAGTCCGCCACGTCAATAGACGACAATTTCGCCGTCGAGCGCTTTCGCCATAACCTCAAGATCCTTCCAGGACCGCAGATGCCTGTCATTGCTTATAATTCTGGGCCGCTTGGCCGACAATCGTGCTGCTTTAACCCAATCCTGACCCCGGTGATACCTCGGCCCCTGATCTCTCAATCAGGAACCAGAGGGCTTCCATCCGTCACCGTAAAAGACGCGCAGCAAGCGCTTTATTCTTCATTTGTCCTGGACCCAATGCAATTCTTCGTCTTCGGCGCGAACACGACATACAGTTTATCCCCAGCAATGCACAACGCCGCGTTCAAATTGCGCGGCATGCCACATATTTACCGAATCCACCAGACACCAACTCTGCGAGGGATTAACGATCTGGTGGAAAATCCGAATTTTGGAGGAACCAGTGTCAGCTTGCCATACAAGACAGAAGTTATTCCTCTATTGCATTCAATGTCTCCCCATGCGCGCGCTATCGGAGCTGTCAATACCCTGATACCAATTCGAAACCTCGAAGGCAGCACTGACGACGCTCTGGACTTGGAAAAAAACCGGGCAGGCCCAATCAAGGGCTTGCATGGAGACAACACGGATTGGATTGGAATTGGTATATGCATACGTCGAGGCTTGTCTCCAGTCAATGCCATCCGTCCAACCACGACAGGCCTAATTATCGGTGCCGGTGGAATGGCTCGCGCCGGGATATACTCGATGATCCATTTAGGCGTGCAAAACATCTTTATCTGGAACCGCACCGTTGCGAATGCTGAGAAACTCGCGCAGCATTATATGCGCTTGAACCTCCGCGCGTTTGGCGGGAGCGGGCCGGCCCCTTACAAAATCCATGTTCTCAAGTCGCTACAAGACCCTTGGCCGGTTAACTATAAACAGCCAACCATTGTTGTTTCAGGGATTCCAGCACACAGGATTGGCGACCAGCCCGCACCCAACTTCCAGCTTCCTTCTCAATGGATCGAGAGTCCGACGGGTGGCGTGGTCGTTGACCTCGCGTACAAACCATTGAACACACCACTCATGCGACAAATACGCTCGCTTTCTCATCGGGGCTGGGCGGCGCTTGATGGACTCGACGTCCTCCCTGAGCAGGGGTTCGCCCAGTTTGAGCTCTTCACCGGATGCCGTGCGCCTCGGCGGCTTATGCGGACTGTCATCTTGCAAGAGTACAAGGAGGAGGAGCAAGGTGAAGAATACGATCAAAGCGCTATGCAGACTCGACTTGAGAATCTCGACGGGCAGCCGATGTGATATTCTCTATGAAAATGCGCTGAGAAAGGAGGAATGAAAGGCAGGTCGAGGACCGGCGGACTCATCAAAATCATGATTGACTGAAATGACCATATACCCATACGATGTTATACTGGATCTAATGAATCTTAAACCATTCAATACTTCATTTGAATTAACTTCATCTTGAACGCAAGAAATAGGTATCCCACACAAAAGTACCATTATGCCCTCCACTCCGCCACAACCTCATCATCCTCATCCTCATAGTCCCCCGCACCCCCAGCAGGAACAACCACCTCGAAATTCCCACAAGTCAAGCGATCGCTATTCGGCGCATGAACAACCCACGACAGATCCCCGAAATACGCCGCCGCCCCCGGCGTATTCGCAAGGAAGAATTCACTGTAGCTCGCCCGGAACACCTCGCCGCTCGGCGCCCACGCAACGCCATGCTTCCCGCTCAGATCGCCAACCTCGCACGTATTCGGCGCCGTGATGTTGCAGGGCGGCTGCTGGCCGCGCCCGTAGGGGTCCAAATGCGCGCCGGTGCCGTAGCAGTTCCCGTCTGCGGGGACGGGCGCCCGGTGGATGTGGTAGTCTGCGCCATTAATCAAACAGCGTTAGCTCAACTCGACTACTACTACTACTGTGGTGGATTGTAGGGGTATGCCAAGCAAGCAAAGCGAAGCAAGCGAAGCAAGCAACGCAAGCAACATACACAGAAACTGCCCCTCGGGGATCCCGCCGATGTACACGTCCACCGCGAGCGCGGGCGAGCTCAGCCGCGAGGAGATGGTGATTCCGCCGTAGACGGTCGTGTTGGCCTTGGGTAGGAGGGACGCGTGGTGCACGGAGACGGGCTCGTTGTCGGTCACGACGGGGGCGTTTGTGCTGGTGTTTTGGGCCGCGGTGCAGGTGGGCATGGACATGGCCAGGGCTAGGCCGAGGAGGCTGGTGAGGAGGGTGAGATGCATTTTGCTTTTGCTTTTGCTTGTACTTGTACAGTGTACGATTTGGATGGCTGCTAGCGTGGAGTCGAATGCGGATGCGAATGCGATGTGGAAGGATGGAATATGTCGATGTTGGTAGATGAGAGATTCTGAGCTGGATGTACGGTACGGATAGGCTCAAACGGAGAAGGCAGTGGCAGCGGGAGTTGGAATTGAGAGTGAGACCCGTCAGCATGGAAATGGAAACGAAACCCCTGAGGTCAGCGACAGACAGACAGACAGACAGACAGACAGGTCTTGCTTTGTCTTATACCCCAACCCCAAGGGGCTGGGATCTGCACTCTGACACACCCGTGCAACACAACACAACACAACGCCAATTCCAGACGAGAATCCCTACAGCGATCCCCCAGCCGCTACCAAGCCAATGGCGGCAACCACCAAGCCAACGCCGGCGGCCGGCGCAGCCAAGAGGCTTGTGTCGTTGCAGCAAACCTACGCCGTGCCGACCGAGGGTCTGAGAAACGCCGAGTTTTAATTCGCTGCTCTGGCGCCAGGATCGCCTTTGTTTACCTACCTGATTGAGTGTCTGAGTGTTACTGTTGGGCTGCAGGCGCTGGTGCCTGCCGTCTCAGCGTTTGACTGAGTTGGAATTTCCTTGCAGGTGTACGATGGCTGTGCCGCGCTTACCTAGGTACAATACCCACAGGCAAGTGCCAAGTTCAGGACCAAGTCCTTAAGTACTAGACTGGAGACATCCTTGGTTGTTCTGGGCAGGCTGACCGCGTTACCGCTGGGGCTTCCTTCTGTTCTATTTTATCTTGACCCTCAGCGTCGTCGTGAGCGGGAGTCGTGTTTATTTGCTGCTTCCTTGCCGCTGTTGTTTGTTGGCGGGCTCATTTGGAATCGAACTGCTGGTCAGGCTTCCATTCATAATCAGTCTATTGATTTGCGTTTCCAAAATGTCACCACCGTCGCGATGGAGCGAGCTGCAGAGTAGATACACCTTGGTCATATATACTCATCAGCATGATCGACGGGCCCTATAATCAACGAGCCTGGTGTTGGTCAGTACATCCTCCTCCCAGTCTTGACCCCCTTCGGCAGACCCAGGGTATACGCAACCTCCCTCACCAAATTCATGAGCATAAAGTCACACCCGACCGCCCCCTGGATCTCCAGCGTCGCAGGGTACTCCTTCCCAACAAGCGAAACCCGACTCGTATACTCCACCGCCCCAACCGGCACCGCCACCTCGGGGCTCTCGTTCATCACGCTCAACAGATTCCAGCTGATGTACCCCGGCAGTGCGGGCGCGCGGCCCTCAACCGTATACGTGGCGGGGTCGTCTCTGTACCAGGGGTTCCCGCCGTTGCCGTTGAAGGGGAATACGACGAGGGTTTCGGAGCAGGTTTCCTCGTTGGCGGGGAGGAAGGCGTGGCGGTAGAAGGCCTGGAACTCGGATTGCAGAGCGAAGCCGATTTCGCCCAGGGTGCTGTTTTGCGGCGCCAGGGAGGCGCTCCCTGCGCTGTTGAGGGCGACGTAGGGGTAGCGGTTGAATTTCGCGATGTAGTCTTTTTTGAAGGCTCGGGTGAAGTTGTTTGTTCCGGACACGTAGGGGACGAGCTGGAGTGTTGAGATTCAGCTTCATTTCAGAGGATGCTACGAGATGATATGTTGGGCACCTGGGTACCTAGGTAAACACTTACATTTGCAAAATAATCCACCAGGCTGGTGTTCTGGCCGGAGTATTCATACCAGAGCGCGTTACTGTCGACCACGGTACGGTTTACGCCGAGGAATGCTTCCAGGTTCTGGACGTACTCTTCGCACGGCGCCGTGTAGTCCGGGTTGATATTGGCCCAGTACTCCTGCGGGTAGATAATCTTCCTAGGGAACTTGGTGTAGTTCTTGTACCCCACCTGGCTGTACATAACAGCACCGACGCTGTTGAAGGAGTCCACATCCCTGGCAAAATGGCCCGCGACATCGAACGGTCCGAATGGTGTTGCGGTGTTGTTGGTGCTGTTCTTGGTCGAGCGGATTCCGTAGACGCCGTTCTGCGCGGCAGGGAAACGCATGGCTAGGAGTGGTCAAGTTAGCATGGCATGAGTAAGGCAGGTAGCAAGGTCAACATACAGCCACCGGTATCCTCGCCAATGGTACTGTCCAGCCAGTCATACGCGGCCATAGCAGCACCTGAGCCAGCAGACGAGGCGCCGGGGACTAGATACGAATCGCCGCGGGGATTCTGGTGTAGCCTTGTCAACCTCAATGCACATCAGGAGATTCATTGATCAAATGAAGAAACTCTTACAAATGGCAACGAATAGTCAGGCCACTCGGCAATGCTGAGCCAGGCATTCGCGAAGACCGACAGCTTGGTCTTCCCCACAACAACGGCCCCCATATCGATCAGATGCTGGATTACCCCGGACGTCACATTGGACGGGGGATAAGTGCTGGCGTATGCACGGCTTCCGTACGTTGTTATAAGACCCTTGATGGCGTACTGGTCCTTCACGCCTATGCGAACGCCGGCAAGGGGTTTCTCGGGGGTCGGCTTGTAGAACAGCCTCGACGGCACGGCGATCGACATGTCGCCGGATAGGCCGGTGCCCCGTACAGGGAGGTCCTCGTAGGCGTCGACGTCGGTGGGAGAGGGTATAGTAGGTAACACAAACGAGTTCGTGTGGTCGTCGTAGAGACGCCAGGCGCGGTGCAGGCCGGAGCCCGTAGCAAAGTAAGGCCCGTCCGCGAGCGTCACGGTATCTTGCGAGGGAGCCCAGAGGACCCTGGTGGTGCCGAAGGTTTGGAGGAGAGACTCTGTTTCTGGGGCCAGGGTGAGGTCTTCAGGGCCTTGGAAGTAGAACGCTGGCGAGGATCTCAGGATCAGCCGAGGTTGGGTATGCGAGGAACGAGCCAACCATGATCTTACCCGACAAGAACCCCTTGGTAAGAACATCGTCTCGAGCCAAGTAATCGGAAATGGTGCTGTTGAGACATGATGCAGTAAGGGTCGCATTGGGCGAGGTGATGACAGTCACCGGGAATGGCTCTTTCGCGTCGAAGTCATGCGCCAGCTAAATGGCATGAACTGTTAGATTTATGGAGCTGTAGAAAGAGCCCGCATAGGTGAAAGGTCAGCCTACCTCGGTCTTTGAGGGGATGTAGTATTGCACATCGAGAACCGTGGCGACACTCGAGGCAAGAGCGCAAACAGGAAAGGCCGCCAGCAAAAGAAAGACATGCATTGTGACCGATTGCAAGCCTGTTCACATACAAGCCATGCATCGTCAATTGGCTCTATATACCTTGCTTCCATCTGGCCTTAGGACACAAGAAGAGATAAGGTGCAAAGCCCGATGCAAAGGCCGAACACACCCTGAGACCCACAGCATACTCCAACAGTCCTGAAGACAAAGATATAGGGTCGGGATATACCCGAGGGTCGCCATGATGGCATTCAATGATTGGATAGATTGCTCACGTAAAGCTTTCCCCTGCGATAATGAGATAACTTGAAGATTGTCCCCAGTTGCCATGGCAATTGGCTAGGTACGTGGAGAAACTGGTGCTTTGTTTGCGGCATTGGAGGATACAAAGCAGAGCAGACTCTGGGTATCAATGCGGGAGAGTAGACGAAGAGAGGGAGGATACTAAGAAGTGTCCATGTATCCGGAGTGAGAGTCCGTCAGTGGCCAGGAATCAAAGAGCATCAAAGCCGGGATTCCGGAATTCTGCTCCTTCTTTCTTTTTCTTCCAGATCTTTCCCCTGCCTGCTCTTTTCCTCTTCCTCTCGACCTTGGTCGAAGAACATGGATCTTCTGCAGGAGCTCGAGACCTTGGCCGTCGTCGTTGATGCCAACAACGACTATGACGGTTCTTTCAACGAGCTTTTCCATGCGCCCATGCCTATGGCCATGGCCGTCCCGAACGAGCAGCCATCGGCAGCCGCGGGCGTTCCAGATCTCAAGTCAACCTACCTCGTCAAATTGGAATGCCCACTAACCACTCCGGCCATGGTCCAAGAGCTTGCCGGGATGCTTCATCTCCCTCAGCAAGTCGACGGATCCGGAGACGCTGGAGACGCCTCCTTTTGCTTTGTGAATGGCACCGAGAAGAGCGCCATCACCGCTGCCCTCGCAGGTACATTCAAGCCCACTTTCATTCGAATCAACCGGGCAGAGAAGGCTCTCGACTGCAACAGCCCAGCTCCATGCCTTAACCACGACGCAACTCTCCCCCACCACCGCGCTACTGACGACACCCAGACCTTCCTGCCCGGCCAAAGCCAGTATCCTGCTTGGTACTTCTTCTACGGAACCCTTGCGAGCCCTGAGGTCCTCATCGATAAACTGGAGTTGGATGCCCCTCCTACCCTGTGCCCGGCCACGGTCCAAGGCGAATTGAGGACCTGGGGTGGTAAGTACAAAGCCCTGACTGACGGCGTTGACACCGTAGACGGCTGGGCTTACGAGGTCACTTCTGCCGCGCACGAAGACGTCCTGCGATACTATGAGACTGATCAGTATGAGGTCGTCAGGTGCGCCATCACCATGACTCACGCAGCAGAGACTGTCTTCGGACTTACGTTCCGATATGTTGGAGCTTGCGACTGAACCTGACCATGGTTCAAACGCCCACAAATTGATATCGTCATTACGGTAACGGGAAACCTTTTCCAAGGTTCCCTCCACCTGCATTTCAGGCTTCAGCCTTTTTCCCCGCAAATCAGGAACCCTGATGGAGGGTTTTTACCGACTCCCGAGTCCCGTGTTATTCTTTGCATGTGTAGATTACGCAATAAAACACATACGGGCATATAACCCATTGATTTCTTCCCAGTACATAGACCATATCCCATAAGCTACTAGTAGTCTCCTCGCCTTCTAAGCGCTCGTAATGCTATCGCACGCAGGTCTCCAGTTTTATAGGTATCTTAATCAAGGAAGAAAATGATAGGTAAAGAATGGATTCATGTCTCATAACATCGTGCAACCTAGCCGGTGCTAAGCCTAAGCTAACCCCAAACGCCAAAGCAATTTCATTCCAAATCCGACCACGCCATGCAACGCATGCTTGCCATGCAGGTAATCCAAAGTAAAGTAGGTAAGGTGAGAGTAGAAGCAGTCTTAGAGGAAAAAGTAGGTGAGACGCGTCAGATGTCTTCAATAACAATAACCCTCTCCACGACCCAATTGACGAGAGCCTGGCCCTCGGCTTTCCATTGTCCAGACTTCCACATGCCCTCAACCCAATACCACAGACTCTTCCCAGCGGGTCGAAGAAACATCGTCGAGTATCGTGCCCCTCCTCTCGTCGTGTTGACCGAAAGGTCGTGGTTGACGTTGATAGAAGGGATTCCTGCTCCTGCAGACGCAGACGAGGCACCGCCGGCACCGGCAGCCATCTGATGGCGGATGCGCCACTCGTACTCGGCTTTCTCTCCTGCTCGACGCGCAACGGCTTCTTCGTCTTCGTCTTGATACAGCTCGCACTTGTTGCACGCCGTGCAGCGAGCGCCAGGGTTGACGCGAAAGTGTTCGCAAAAGTGGCGGTATCCTTCGTGTTCCTCTTCATCATCCTCGTCCTCTTGATCGGGTTCGGGGTTGGCTAGAGGGTCTGCTTCGCCGACGTTGCCGAGGGGGTTGATGTTTTCCTGCCGGCGAGGGCGTCGACGGTCGCGGGGGCCTTTGAGTGGTGGACCGAGCGCTTTCCGGCACAAGTAGCACATGGAGTAGCCGCAGGTGCAGGTGAGTTTGTTGCAACCGGAGGATTTGACAAAGGAAAGGCCACAGCGGGGGCAGGTGCGCTTTACTGCGGCGGTGCGGGCGGCCTCCACGGTCGCGCGGAGATCAAGTAGCAAAGGTTCATGGCAGACATGGGGGTCACGCCACGGTTTCTGGCATGTTATGCAGCTGGTCCGTCGGCATTTGGTATTGGCGCAGGTGAATCTCTTCATGCGGATCTTGAGACAGAGGTTCAGTAGGGCGTTGTTGAGAATCGTAGGAAGAGCGGCGGGGTCTAGTAAGTAAATAATGCCCGCAATGACAAGAAGAAATGGTATCGTGTCCAAAAAGATGAAAATCATTAAAAGGGTAGAAATAAGTCCGTCCCGGCGGAAGCGCCAGTTGATCCCGTTTGTCGGAGGGTGGTAGACGGGATCAACCTCGGCGTAGGAACAAAAAGGGCAGCGGATGAGCTTGTACTGGGACCGGAGAAGAGCGTCGGAGGCGAGTCTGGATTCGAACTTTGAGTATGTTTCAAGGCCAGCTTTGTCGAGAAGAATAGCGCGTCTGACGAGCTCCGCACTGAGAATGCCTGTACACGGCTCGCTAGGAGACGGCGCCAAACACTTCAAGGTCGACCTCTCAACATCAACCGACGTAGACCATCCTTGGCCAAAGAGAGCTTGATGAACAGTGTGTCGAATGCAGTTAAAACAAATGAAGTGCATGCCGTCGGAGCATATCGATATCTGCTCGAACGTGGCATCCGTAAAGCAGCACTCGCACTCGTAGAGCGCACTAGCCGCTTCGGCTTCCTTTTCGTTCAATGCTTCAGCCAGTTCCATGTCCACGCGGTCTCGCTCCTCCTGCCGTGCTCGAAGTAACGGCGCCAACAGCGTTTCATATAGCTCGCGATCCAGCTCTTCGCATCCAGTCTCCTTCAACCGAGGAACCTGCTCTCCATCCGCATGGCGCTGCCAATGCATCAGAGGATGGCTGTCATCCTTGTCTTTCCTACGTCTGAAGGAAGGAAGAATGTTATGGATCGTTGCACGCCAAGTCTTCCTCGAAAGATCTTGTAGGACAGGCCGAGCACGAAGGTAGCAGAAATTCACCTCCGCCAGCACCGCATCCACGGTACTTCGGCTCAGCCCGCTGAATTCCTTGATCAGAACACCCCTCACTGCAAACTTATATTCCTCCGTCCGGAACCGCTCGTCGAGGGGAACCAATGACTCGGGCGTATCGGGATCAACAACCGCGGCCGCTGCCGCATCTTCCGGTCCAGACGTGGACGGAACATTCCATCGCCCTGCCACCCATTTCTCTTTATGACGCAGGAGCTGCTCAACGCAGACTGGGAGCCGGCTAGTCCCGTCGAATCGAAGGAGGAGTTCGCGAAAGACTTCGATTTTGACGTCGGGGAAGATCTGGACGAGGGTTTCGAGCGCGGCGTTGAGCTCCTCCTGCTCTCGTTTTTGGTCTTCGAGGGTGGAGGCTAGGGACGGTCGCGAGCGAGAGGATGAGCTGCCGAAAGGATTATTGCGGAGAGCTTCGCTGAGTGTTGCGGAGTAGCTGGAGCTGCCATTTCGCGATCGAAGTGGGGGAGTGGTTGTGCTGGAGCGGGAGAAGCTGGGCACGGATAAGGAGAGCACCATGTTGCATTTGAGTAATGTGAGGGAATGCTACATGTCGCCGAGAAGATGCAAAGGGAATAGGAAGAGAAGGACACGAGACTAGACAGGAGGGAGTGGGTGGGATGGCGAGAGTCAGCTTACGACTGCGGAGCGTTTGTTTGGCAGGCAGCCGGAATGCGTCACCTGATCGGAAACTTCCCACTTCCATCAACACAGCAACTGACGCTACTCATGAGTTTCTCACAATTTTAATCTCAAAAGCACTATTCTATGCATGATTCTATTCAAACTAACTATGGGAGCAAGCAAACTAAGGGAGATAAGTCGTGTTAAACAGGCGATTGCCGGTGTCGGTTCCGCCACGGCCGGTATATTTGTTCTCGGAGAGGCGCAGCGCAACAGAGAGGGCTACCCAATGCCACCGCCTTCTCCTGAACAACGCCTGCAACGACGATGATACGGATCGTGGTGTCGGAGGTGAGGATGAACTGGATGAATTTGGCGACCGTATCGCCATTGTTGATTACCGAATCAACAAGTATGATGGTCGAATTGCCTTCAAGATGATGCTGTTTGACATCCTCCGGCTTCGCTGCGTGGAGAAACTGCGCCTTGGGAAAGACATCGTTAATACCAAAAGCCATGGGCTCTCCACCCCGGATCAAAGCAACTATCAATGTCTGTCCTTCCCCGTGGAGCTTGGCCGCCGTGCTATGGGTGGCATGATGGACCTGTAGACTCCTAACCAAGGCGCAAGGTGCAATGATTGAGTTGAGGAAATCCGTGCTTTCGAAATCAGCGATTGGGAGCTGTATGGTATCTAGTCTGGGAGGCGTGGAGCTATTCGGCAACAGGCTCTGCTGGGCTCTCAAGCCGTCATTGACCATGGCCGAAGGTAGCTCGCGGTCCATGCTCTTGCTTCGGGTGGCCTCTTCGCCCACCACCACAAAGGCCTGGTCTGCTGCCTTCAGCATCGGCAGATCCAGTGAGCTATCTCCAAAGGCAATGACCCGAAGCACCCGATGTACATCTTTTGCACGGGCTACCAGTGCTTTCTTGACTGAGGCTATCACAACATATCCGTCCGCAAGGCGTCCGCCTCCCACAACTTGCACCGTCTTGGAGAGTCCTTGCCATGCAATGATCTTTTCCTATCCGCGGCGGAGTCCACAAGTAACAATGACTGGACGGATATGTCTGTTTTCGGCCACTCGATTCAGAAAGGTTATCATCTGGGGGTACAGCGGCGCACGTTGCGCAATCTCGTCACAGATGGTCTCGAACTTGGCATCGCTGGTTGACTCTTCGTATAACAGCATCGCTTGACGGAATGCTTCGTACGAGTATCCCATATTACTACCAAACAACACTTTCAACGGCGCGGAGCCTGGGTGTTCGTCGTCTGGCCTGTTGACCGTGTCCCAGAAAAGCGTTCCTGTATCCTCCGCGGACAAAGTTCTATCCGCATCCATCAAGAGTACAGATTCTAACCGGTTATGATGAGGCGCGAGTAATTCGTCTAGCATTCCCTCAGCAACTGCTTATGCTCTTCGTCATAACGCTGGGTATCAAGGAGCAAGTTCAAAAGCTTTTCACGCATATTGGGATAAAGTTTGGCGAACAATATGTTGTTGGCATAGCAGAGCCCACGCAGTTCCTGGATCTCGGTTTCCTGTCACACTTGCAAGTGTCGCAGTGAGTGAGTCGCCCGGCTTCTCGTGGTGTCATCCCGTCGCTGCATTGCAATCTGCCGGAAACGTGTCTGTGTGGCTTCGTCCAAGACCTTGAACATGGAGAGACCGCCAGGTGTTACCAAGTCAACTATCTCTGAACCTTAAAAGAAGGCAAAGCCAACCTGGCCAAGATCCTTCTTGAGTTCGTTCATCATGAAGGATTTTCCGCACCCGGGGATGCCGTATAGGCCGACAACGCGAGGAGCGGCGGAGGGAGACGACGACAGCGAGGGGGAGGAGGAGGCAGCTGTGGCAATGGTGCTCGCGTGAGGGATATTCCCCAAGGTAGTTGTTGCCGATGCCATGCTTAGTATTCGCTTATCAGGTGTAGGAAATCTAGGTCGATGGAGTAAAAAACGCCGAAGAGAATGTTGACTGAGAGATCTACAACTTCGCTGAAAACCGGAGAGATGGAATTGTAGAGAACATCCTCAGTCAGAGATTTTACCTTGACTGCAACAAAAAATTGTGAAAACAGACTTTCCAAACGAGATGGTCCTTCAGATTCTATATGAATGGCCCCGCTCTAGAGGTTTTCTTCTTTCCGACATGAATCAATCAATCTACGAGCGCCTTCTCCCTGCCTGATGCGGACGGTAACCGTTGGGGAATACCAAACGAAGCAACCACTTCTAGCTCGATGAGTTGATCATTCGTCCAACGACAGCGGAACCGGCATTCCCGCCCCAAATCTCGCCTCAGGATCCCACTGCTGCTTGAGAGCTACAAGTCGTGGCAGATTATGCGCGCCATACCACACAGCCGGGCCTTCATCCCCGTATGCTTCACCAACATACGCCCGACGCTGTTCGTAGCCCATGGTCTCTTGAAGGCGCTCACGTAGAGGGCGGATAAAGGCATGTACTTCATCCTCATATCGCGCATCATCAATGTAGTTGATGAAACCACTTTTGGAGACATAGGACGTTAGCACGAACAACCTTTGGTCTGGTAGCCTTGACTCAACTTACAGGTACGCCACGGTGTCTCTCCACGGATACCCGACGCCACGACGGTCCTCGGGGACTTCATTTAGTCCCTCGTAGGTATCGCGTTCAAAAAGCCAGAACCCGTTAAACCACTCGCGCTCGGCTGCGAAGGCGACATACTCGTTCCACATCTCCACGAGCACGGGAACATCCGTGCGTTCGAGGCCGGAATTCCACATTTCTGCGTTCCAGCCGTGGCCGCAGAGCTCGTCCGTCGGCTCACCGTAGGTATTCCATGCTCTGTGGATTACCGACTCACTGCGGGGATTAAGGGCTTGCGCGCTGCGAACGTGCGGCTTCGCATCGGCTTCATTGCCGAGGACGATGAGCCGGAGGGTTAGAGTTGCCTGTTTCTCCGCTGGGGTCAGTTCTGACACATGGCAAGGGAAGGGAAGGGAAGGGCTGTAAAGGCCAACATACCTCCTTGGTTGTGTGGTTATATCGTGCCCAAATGGACCAGAATGCCCCGGTACCCCTGACGTCGTCAAGGGAGTGCATCAGTTCAAAGACAGACCCAGCCTGGTCGTGTGAGAACAGAAAACTGTAATCCAGCGAGCGACCGCCGTTCGTCTGGTCGTACAGCTGGAACGTGGCGGAGACGACAATCCCAAAGTTGGCGCCTGCTCCGCGGATGGCCCAGAATAGGTCTGGATGAGAGGCCTGCGAGACAGTGAGAATCTCGCCGGTGGCCGTGACGACGCGCGCGGAAATAAGACTGTCAGCTAGACAGCCGTGGATGGTCTGCATGACCCCCAATCCGCCGCCGACCATGGTACCTATGGTACTGAGGCATCTCTCGGTTGTGATCGCTGGGGCTTTCGTTAGCTTGGCTGCTTGAATTATGGCGCCGGGATCAGGCGAACCCAGAGCTTTCCACGTTACGTGAGGTGGGAGACTCACGGACTTCCTTTTGCACGCCATAGACGGCGTTGTAGACTGGATCGTTTGTGACGCCTGCACCAACGGTTACTGTTTCACCTGTGTGGTCGATGGAGAGGTCATTAAGAAGGCGCAGGTCAATGTTGATACCGTCCCTAATTGAGGTGTACCCCGGCTTCACGCTGTGAGCGGACCCCGTAGCTAGGAAGGAGATGTTGTTTGCAACAGCAGTTCGGACCTGGGGAAGTTTAGCGGATGACTGGCCGTGGGGGCTCTGGTTGCACGCACGATATAGGCCACATCTTCCTCTGTTGCCGGTTGAATGGCAGCAGCGTACGACGGGCTTTGCAGCTCTGACCATCTCTCATTTGTGCTCGAGTATGCGGCGTCCCCAGGGAGGTACACATTGGCCTCGCTAGAAAGCGTAGTACCGGGGCTAAACAAGGCTCTGAAATTGAATGGATCTTCTGAATTTGTGGAACAGGTCGCTGACGCGATGAGAGCGATCAAAGTAGATAGAAGACGCATGAGCTGCAAGAACGAGAGCATACTGACTACTGGGCAGTAAACCTTGGAAGGGAGTAGAAACAGTTGGTGATTGGCTGGTGACTAAGTTAAGCCAGGGACAACCGGACAAGAAAAGACTTAAACTCTGGGACAGCACGCTTCTCTCTATCCAGTGTGTTGGCAACCTATCTCTTGCAGCTGATGGAAGATTATACCTTACTCCGGTAGAATACCAAAAGTTGGATTTTCAAATGAAACCTATGCTGTGTAAGATTGATTCGTAATGGCATTATCCGGCTGTTCCTTCTGAGCCAACTAAGATACCTATAGAAACCAGTTACACAATATCTGTGCCAGATGTCTTGATATGTCTTCTGCCGGCCACTCGGAATTGTTCCAATCTCTGGCCTACGGTACATCCAGGATATATTTTCCGTCGACTTTTGAAGTCCCACAGAAGAAGCAATATGAGTGCTAGTGACATGTAATCTTGAACAGCAGAGTTCTGTAACAGACTTAGTCCCTACTCTACATGGAGCTAAAGGGCGATGAATGTGGTCTTTCGAAACACGGTGGCTTTTGTAACATGTATATTGTAGAAATATCAAAGAATAAAGTCCTGATAGAGCAACTATCTCAGCAAATACAATAGAACTTTATACTAGAAATGGAATAAAAACCGCCTTGGGGAAGGCTACCCTAGGTAGGGCTGGGGATACGTTTAATCCCGGTTACAAAGTGTCCATAGACATGTACCGAACTGCTATTCCAAATAGTTAATCAAGCTAGCATAGCCTTACTAGTATTACCATGGATTTGCTAGGTTCCTTAAAAGTAACACACATTTTATACCTAGTTCCACCATGTTTTTTTTAGCGCCAGCAGATCACCTGCGTGTTTGCTGCGGGTTAGGTATGTACCTACCTACCCTCTGTCAGATCTGATCGATTGGTGAGCATAAGCATACGGAGTATCAAGGCCAATGACGAAGGTTCCTAGGCTGGGGTCCGGATCATCGGAACTTTACTTATCCGCCGAGGGCCCCCGAGCAGTTGCTTTTCTGTAAGCTGAGCTCACTCCCATCCTCGATCTCCATGTCGATCACATCAAGGATCACCCATTCTACTACCTTGACCTTCAAGGTGATCGAGAAAGCTGACGAACCTTGATCTCCAATGTGATCAAGGATCCTGTCCAGCCGTTGTTCGAGGACTGGGTCCGGACTTTCCTCAGCCGGTCACCGTGTGAACTGCGAAGATGGAAGAAGCAAGAGGCCTTCAAATGGGTAAGCGTGCGGTATGGGTGCGACAGGCGGGCAGAGCTTGCCCGATATGAGTCGCAGCAAGAATGCGCGAGATGCAACACAAAGGTATATATACCAGAAAACACCGAGTATCAAAACATTGATGGTGAACATCTCCAGTTTTTTATACCTTCTTGATTGCCCCACGTTATGACGGTCCGTGATAACACTAGCTTGGTGGCCTCGAACAGGGAGGAGGTTCAATGTCTGGTTCCTAGCTTGGGAGACAGTGGAAACACCAAAGACGAACGCGAAATCGTCGAGTTGGATGCCGTTACGGCATCACACCTCGAGCACTGTTCCTCTGTGTATAATGCCTCCCAAGACATGGTTCTTATGGCAGTATGGGCACTGGTCCTCCGTAAGTATACCGGAGGTGATCAGCAACGATTTGCTGTCTTTGCAGAGGGACCGGGAAAATCTGAGGGCGTGATATATCAAGCTCTTCTCGATGGCCAGATGGATTTCAAGGCATTGGCACAGAGCGGCAGCTGGCAAGTATTGCCGTATGACGGAAAGGATTCGTCCATCAACACGGCTTTGTTTCTGAGCGCCGATCAGGGCTCCCGGGCAGGACTCGAGGACGAACTTCCTTCAGTCAAGGTGAGTGTCGGCAACCCCAGGCTGACTGCTTCACATTAGCTGACGATACTTCTGTTCATCGTGTAGCGGCTTGATCTCGCCCTTGTGTTTAACCGGGCGCACCAACGAAGAACCCTTACCTTGCACGTGGACCTGAAAAGCTGGTCAAGAACGTCGGCTAGAGCCCTAGCAAGCGCCATCACACAAGGCATCTTCAGTGCCATCATCGCACCAGAGCCCAAAATCCGAGACGTTGATCTATTTTCACCGTCACACCAAGAGCAATTGGCATCATGGCAGGGTCTCCCGCTGACGAATCCTGATCGCTCATTCCTTTTCGAATACGTGGTTTCCCAGGCCCAACAGCATCCTGCCGATGTTGCCGTCGATGCTTGGGATGGGCAATTCACCTACCAGGAACTCGACGATGTAGCGTACACTCTGGCCACCGAACTCCAGGCCCACGGCGTGAGATCCGGGGTCTTTGTCCCAGTTTGCTTTGACAAGACCCGCTGGGCAATCTCTGCACTGCTCGCAATCAACAGAGCTGGCGGAGCATTTGTGCCTTGTGATCCCTCTCACCCGATGCAGCGCCGGAAGGAAATCATCCAGAGAGTGAAAGCATCCGTGGTTCTCACAGACTCGGGCCAGGCGCATCTTTTTGATGAGTTTCCAGGACTCACGGTCATAGTTGTTCCCCGTGCACCTCCGAGTCTTTCCACTTTTTTCTCACCAAGGGCTTATCATAAGCCCGACCTACCCGAAGCGCCAGCATATGCTCTTTTCACGTCTGGTAGTACTGGCAAACCAAAAGCTTGCGAAATCTCGCATATTGCTTTTGCTAGCATCTCAAGACACAGTGCCGCACTGCACCTCAACTCAAATACCCGCGTCCTCCAATTCGCCTCTTATGCGTTTGGGATGTCAATCATTGAGATCTTTTGTACACTGTGCGTCGGCGGTACAGTCTGCATACCATCCGCAGGTCAGCGTTTGAACTCTCTAGCTGCTACTATGACGGAAATGAAGATCAATTGGGCCCTCATGACACCCACAGTGCTCGGCTCACTGCACCCTTGCAATCTACCCTACTTGCGACACCTCCTCATCGCAGGCGAGGCGCTTGGTGTGTCTCAACTCAAGACATGGGCTCATTCGGTATCCCTTTACCAGGCATACGGCTTTACCGAGTGGACCGGCATCTTTGCTGTCTCAGAACGAATATCATCACTTGACAAAAGCAAAACCATTGGAACGCCAGTGGATGGACGTGCCTGGCTAGTCGACCCAGATGATTCCGCCAAGCTGGCCCCGATCGGTGCCCTCGGAGAGCTGGCAATTACCGGCCCTGGGCTCGCCACTGGTTATTATGGAGACGCAGAACGCACCAACAGGGCTTTTTTCTCCCATCTTCCGTGGCTCATAGATTGGGAGGGAATTGATCCATCTTGTAAGGTGTACACCACCGGCGACATCATGCGGTACAATCCCGATGGATCGCTTTCATATATCGAGCGCAAAGACCACCAAGTCAAGATCCGCGGGATGAGGGTGGAGCTGGGCGAGGTGGAATGCGAACTGCTAGAATCATTACCTTCAGTGAAACGCGTCGTTGCCATGGTTTTGAAGCCTCATGGGGTTGCCCAGGGACAAATACTGGTGGCCTTCCTGCTTTTCTCCCAGGATACTCCGTCCTTGGAGATCCGAGCAGTTGGAAAGGATACAGGCATTCAAGCTCTGACGTTGGAACCAAACGGCCTTCAAGCCGTGACTGAGAGCAAACAGCGCTTGCAGGAGCGTTTGCCTGACTACATGGTGCCGCAGTTTCTGCTGCCCGTCATCGATCTGCCGACGACAGTCACCGGCAAGATCGACCGACAGAGATTAGGCTCTGTTGCGAACCAATGGACAATCGAAGAACTGCACCAATGGACAGGACTGCACCGAACAGAGCATCGATCACCAAGGACGCCGAGTGAACAGATTCTGTGCGCCAAAGTGTGCGAGTTACTAGGTATTGACAAGTGTAGTATGCTGGACAGCTTTTTTGAGCTCGGAGGAGACTCTGTGGCCGCCATGAAGCTGGTTGGAATCCTGCGCGGCAACGGTGCCTCGATAACCGTTGCTACTGTTTTTCGCAAACCTGTACTGGCAGATCTAGCAAAGACCATGGTTTTTGAAAGCAAAGCCGCAGTGACGAGCGGAACACCTTTTGCATTACTGCAGTCAGGTTCAGTTTCCCATGCTGAAATAATTAGGGAATCTGCAGAGCAGAGTGGCCTGCTTGATAACCAAATTATTGATGCATATCCTTGCACCCCGTTGCAGGAGGGACTTTGTGCGCTCTCGGTCCGTGATCCCCGCGCGTACAAAGCCAGAGTTATATTCGAATTGGCCCCTGGGGTGGATCCGGGCGCAGTGAGAGGGGCCTGGGAGCGGGTCGTCCGTATGAATGACATCCTGCGTACACGATTCATTGCGGCTTCAACCCATGGCACAATCCAAGCCGTTACAAGCGAAGCCTTTCAGTGGGATTACGCTGACGATGCTGAGCGTTACCAGGCGGAAGTTGAAGAAGAGCCCATGGGCATTGGAAGCAGATTAGTGCGGGCTTGTCTCGTTACGACATCTAACCAGCGGCATACGTTCATTTTGACCCTCCATCACGGGTTGTGTGATCGATGGTCCATTCGGCTGCTCCTAGAGCAGATGGAGGCACTCATTGCCGGCCGGGCAGCGGGGTCCGAGAGACGTTTTCGGCCATTTATTCACCACATCATCGACGCAAAACCAGTATTTCGGGAGTTCTGGATGGACCAGTTCGAAAACCTCAATGCAATTGCATTTCCTGAGCTTCCGCATGTAGACTACACCCCGAACGTCGACAATGTCAAAACGTACGACTTACAGCTACCTAATCATTTATCCAATGGCCGCATCACTATGGCATCGCGTATCAGACTGGCTTGGGCGGTTGTTCTTGCACAAAACACAAGCAAGGACGACGTTGTCTTTGGCTCGACGATTACCGGACGATCAGCCGATATCCCCGGTATTGAGGAGCTGTCTGGGCCAACAATCGCCACCGTCCCATTGCGCGTCAAACTCAACCCAAATGACTCTGTGGAGGCCGCGCTTTGTGCTTTGCAGGAACAGCTGACCGACATCATTCCGTTTGAGCAGGCTGGACTGCAGAATATTCAGGGTTACGGTGTCCAGGCAGCCTCAGCATGTGCGTTTCAGAGCCACCTCACTATTCAGCCTGTTTACGGAAAGCCACCGAGCTTTTCCGTGACTTACCAAGACGGTGCAGCTTCTATGGGAGGATTCCACACATACGCCCTCGCGTTGGAGTGCTGGCTCGCCGAGGATGAAGGTCCTATGCGGGTCACGGTTTCATTCGACTCGACGGTTCTAAACCTCGCTCGTGTCGACCGTCTGATAGACCATTTGGAATCCCTCCTTTGGTTAATAGTGGAAGACTCGGGTCGAAACCTATCAGAGATTATGCGTATCGGTTCCGGTGATATCCAGAAAATGATGGAATGGAATTCAACTGTTCCTGAAAAGCCAAAGATAACCGTACACCAGGTGTTTCAGGAGCGGATGCTTGAGGCTCCTCAAAACCTCGCTATCTGTGCGTCAGATGGACAGCTCACCTATGGAGAACTTTACCAGAGGTCTGGTCAACTAGCGAATGAGCTCATTGCTCGGGAAGCACGCCCAGGTATGATGATCCCTATTTACATCGAGAAAAGCTATCTTGCTGTTATCGCCATGCTAGCTGTCATAAGGGCGGGAGCCAGTATCGTTCTACTGGATCCTTCATACCCCTTGGAACGGGTCAGAGCAATCGTTTCACAATCAAACTCGCACTTGGTAATCTGTTCGAGAAAATACGCCGCGACTAATATCTCCGAGGCGGTTCGGCCGCTCGTCGTTGAGTCATCTTCAGGCATTTGGAGCAAGAGCTCTGACACGAACGCTCTGCCTGCGGTTCCGTCCGAAAGCGTCCTTTATCTAATATTCACCTCGGGATCCACTGGTGAGCCAAAGGGCGTGGTGAATGACCATGGATCCTTCATTGCGTCCGCCCAGGGCTACACACCTGTAGTCAAGATATCGAGGGGCTCCCGCGTGCTGCAATTCTCGTCCTTTGCGTTTGACGCTTGCTTCATTGAGATATTTGCCACATTAATGGCTGGTGGTTGCGTCTGTGTCCCGTCCGACGAGCAGCGTCTGGACGACATTCCTTCTGTTATCAACCGGATGCAAGTCACTCATGCCGTCATTCCGCCTTCCTTTTCGCGGGTACTCAAGTCACACGAATTGCCGTCGCTGAAGGCAGTCTGGCTGGTTGGTGAGCCTGTGTTTGAATCGGATGTTAACGATTGGATCGACCGGGTTCGCGTACTCAATGGCTATGGCCCTGCAGAGTGTGCGGTTGTGACTACGGTGCAGCACTACAATCCGGAAACGAGCTATCACCCGCAAGATATAGGGAATCCGTGCGGCTGTGTGCTCTGGGTGTGCGATACCCGAGACTACGAAAAGCTTGTCCCGGTCGGAGTCACAGGCGAGCTGTATATTGAGGGGCCTATCATTGGCGGTGGCTACCTCGGTGATTCTGTCAAGACAGCAGCAGCTTTCCTTGAGCCTCCTAAATGGCTGCAGGTGTTGCGTAACGGCAAATGCTCCAGGGTGTACAAGACCGGCGACCTTGTTCGCTTTACGGAAGATGGTCGGCTACGGATTCTGGGACGCATAGGAGATCAGTTCAAGCTGAGAGGACAACGGATAGACCCTGCGAACGTGGAATATCGTTTGCTTCAGGATTTCCAGGGCACAGTTGCAGTGGGTGCAGCTATTGCGGCGCCAAAGGGGGCCGAGGAACACCCAATGCTGGTGGGATTTGTTCTGGAGCACCAGACAAACCAGCCGTATCCCGCTACTCCTGTCAATCTTTTTGTTCCTCCGACCCAAGGTTTTAGACAGCGAAGTGCCGTCGCTCGCGCGAAACTGCAAGAGAGGCTACCCTCCTTCATGGTCCCGTCATTGATCATCCCAGTCTATTCAATACCACGCAATGCATCAGGCAAGCTGGACCGCAGGCGTTTACAACAAGAGATCACGTCCAGGACACGAGAAGAGCTTATGCAGTACGAGATGTCCGGTGATGGCTACCTGGATGCGACCACCGATACAGAACGCGAACTGCAAGCCATATGGGCGCGCGTGCTACAACTACCACTCAATACTGTTGGAGTCAATCAAAGCTTTTTCAGTCTTGGGGGAGACTCAATCACGGCCATGCTTGTGGTCGCCGAAGCGCGAGCGTCTCAACTTCGCATAAGCATCACGGTTGATGATATGTTCCGGCTGCGGAATATCCAAAAACTTTCACTACGGGCAGAGCAGAACAATGCTGATTTTATCCCCAAAAGGAGCAATGATGAGTTTGATACACCCTTCGATCTGTCCTCCATTCAACGACTCTTTTTTGATACAAACCCC
Source organism: Aspergillus mulundensis (assembly GCF_003369625.1). Lineage (NCBI taxonomy): Eukaryota > Fungi > Ascomycota > Eurotiomycetes > Eurotiales > Aspergillaceae > Aspergillus > Aspergillus mulundensis. Next base: position 1,101,882 of record NW_020797894.1, on the reverse strand, counting down.
GATGGGCAGAATCGGTTCAGCCATAACCTGTTCCTACGCCTTAAGCGACCCATTAGTTGTGAACGACTCAACACGGCACTTGAAAAGGTTGTGGCTGCGCATCCCATGCTGAGAGCACGATTTCAAAAGGTCAGTGAGGGTCTGTGGCAGCAGGTCATACCGAGTCAAATCGAGGAATCCTTTCGATGTCGGTCACACTCCTGCTCGGACAAGTCCATGGTTGAGGCGCACATCAACGACAGCCAGGGCGCACTTGATATCGTCTCAGGTCCTTTATTCTCTGCTGATATTTTTGAGGTCAATGGCGATCAGTTCGTCTTTCTTCTCGCCCATCACCTCGCGGTGGACATGATCTCTTGGACAGCTATACTGCCCGACCTCGAGACCGCCATAGAGGGCAACGATCTCCCAGCGCCAACGTCAACTTCTTTCCAGTATTGGTCCAAGCTTCTTGCAAGTCGGGGCGGCGAACACCTCCCTAAGCCGGACGACCGGGCTTTATCGCAGGATACGATATCGTTTTGGGGCATTTCCGAGGGATTGAACACACTGGCGCAAACCCAAGAGATCGTGGTAACGCTTGATGTTAAATTAACGGAGGCGATACTAGGTGACGCCAACAAGCCCCTCGGAACAAAGCCTAATGAACTTCTCCTTGCTGCTCTTTTATTTGCATTCACGGAAGCATTTCCTACACGCCCGGTGCCAACCGTCAACTTAGAAGGTCATGGACGGGAGCCCTGGACCCCAGAGGTTGACCTCACCCAGACTGTGGGATGGTTTACCACATTGGCCCCGATCACTGTCGACTTATGTGCTGGACTCGACGTGTTTCAAGCTGTGCGAATGGTGAAAGACTGCAGGCGCAAGCTTTCAAAGAACGGACTAGATGCATTCACCACCCGGTATCATAGCAAAATCAATGACAATTTAGCAGGACCTGGAGCTATGGAAGTCGTTTTCAACTATGGCGGGCGGTTTCACCAGCAGCTCAACCGGCAGGGAAGCATTTTTGAGATTGAGTCACTGCGGGAGCGAAGCATCTTTGACGCAGCTGGTGAATTCAGGAGGTGGTCCCTGGTCGACATCAACAGCTTTGTGGAGGATGAAAGGCTCACGCTTACTTTTACTGTCCCGAAGGGCTGTAGCCGTGACCAAGTTCTTGACCCATGGATCTCGATTTTCCAGAACACCTTGAGGACTGTGGCAACCGAGTTCAGCGGGCTTACCAGATCTTACACCCTGACTGACTTTCCCTTGTTGGAACTGGACTATCCCCGCCTGGACCTTCTGCAGTCGTCCTTGTCCTCCGCGCAAATCAATCTGGAAGATGTTGAGACTATCTACCCGTGCGCGCCAGTTCAGCGGGGAATACTACTCAGTCAGGCCAGGAACCCCAATCATTACCACATTGCAGTCACCTGGGAAGTCATGACATTGGATGGCACTAGTGTGCTGCTTGAGCGGGTGGAAGAGTCGCTGAATCGAGTTATTGCCCGCCACGACTGTTTCCGAACATGTTTCATTGAAACGACCTCCGAGCACGGGGTCTACGACCAAATGGTTTTGAAAACCGTTCAAGCAGATATTCCTGTCACGTACAGCCAATATGAGGGTCTACAGGCGCTAGCTGATGCAGACCGGCACTTCCAGCTCTCCCCCCAGTATCCGAGTCGGTTTGCTATTGTTGTTTCTGAGGACCACCGAGTCTATGTGCGGATTGACATCTCCCACGCATTGACGGATGCGACTTCACTCGAATTAATTGCCAAGAGCATATCCTTCGCTTATACCGGCCAGCAAGATCTATCTCCAGCCCCGGAGTATGGGGGCTATGTCGAGTTCCTTGCCAAGCAGGATAAGGAAGGTAGTCGGGCCTTCTGGGAGGACTATCTGAGAGACTGCGATGCATGCCTATTTCCATCTCTCACCGACTGCCCAGAGGGTCACGTAGATCGCAATCGCGACTTTACCATTGATATACCCCAGATGGAGGAGGTCCATGTGTACTGCAGGGAGTATGACGTGACGGCTGTCAATGTGTTTTGCCTTGCGTGGGGCTTGGTCTTGCGATCCTACGTTGGTACAGATAGTGTTTGTTTTGGGTACCTGAGCTCAGGCCGAGAGCTGCCTTTCGATGGGGCAGACACCGTCTGTGGTCCTCTCATCAACATGATGACAATGCGAGTGGCATTTGATGAGCCTGGGCTTTCGATTGGAGAGTTGGTTCGACGATTCCACGACGACCACGTGTCTTGCTTGGTGCATCAGACCTTCTCGCTCGCTGAAGAACTTCACCAAACAGGTAGCAAAGATGTCGGAGGGCTCTTCAATACGGCACTTTCCGTTCAGCGGGTTTTACCCAAACAGCGAGGCTCAAGCGGGATAGTGCTCGAACTTGTTGAACGTGACGGTCCATCCGAGTATGCTATTGCGTTGAACATCGAGATGGAAGAAGCTCGTACAGTTGTCCATCTCCGACACTGGCTATCCTGTGTCTCTGAGGACCATGCATCTCTCATAGCTTCCTCGTTTGCTCACGCCGTGGGCCAGATTGTTACCAATGATCACCTCACTCCTCCCCAAATCGGTATGATATCCCCAGACCATGAGGCCCTGCTATGGAAGTGGAACGAACATATACCATCTACGCCAGTTCTCAGCATTCAGGACGCTTTTCGCAAGCGTGTCTATGAGCAGCCTCAGGCGGTGGCGGTTTGCACTTCTTCTACCAACCTCTCGTACAAGGAGTTAGACGCACTGTCCGATGCGTTAGCCTACCATCTGGTTCAAAGCGGAATTGCACAGAATCAATTCGTACCACTTTGCTTCGAGAAGAGCCTTTGGACTGTGGTTGCTTTAATGGCAGTCATCAAGGCTGGAAGTGCATTTGTCCTCCTTGACGCAACTCATCCGGACCAGAGACTGCAGACGGTGTGCGAGGATCTGGGGGGCTCAATGATTTTAGCGTCCCCCCAGCAGCACGACCGCTGCGCACAGTTTGCAAAGACGGTAATCCAGCTTGGAGGTGAAGATGACCCCTGGGATCATCTCATTTCGGCGAAGCATCTCCCACTTACCTGCGTCAGTCCAGATAGCCCTCTCTGTGCAGTCTTTACATCGGGCTCGACAGGAAAGCCGAAAGGTGCTATCCTGACGCACGGCTCAGTTTCTGCTATGATCGAGGCAGCCACACCTCTATGGGAGGTAACTCGCTCGGCAAGGTTCCTCCAGTTCGCTTCCTACGCCTTCGACGCGAGTGTGTTTGAGATGCTTCTGGCCCTCGTGAATGGCGCAACATCTTGTATATTGTCTGAGGTGGAGCGCCGGGACATTCTCTCCGAGAGCATGGCGCAATTGCGCGTGTCTCATTGCTTCATGACGCCCTCGGTGGCACGTATGGTCAACCCTGAAATGCTACCACATCTCAAGGTTCTTGGCTGCGGCGGAGAACCAATGACTCAACTGGATATCCAGCGCTGGGCGGGCCATGTGCGCCTTCTGAACGGATATGGCCCTGCGGAATGCAGTATTGAGGCGACTATCCAGCCATCGGTTGATTCTTCCTCTCGTCCAGATAACATCGGACGTGCCGCGGGTTGCGCGGCATGGGTGGTGGATCCGAATGACCCTGAGCATCTAGCCCCCATAGGAGCTATCGGCGAGTTATTGGTTGAGGGCCCAATTGTTGGGAAGGGCTACCTTAACAATACCCAAGCTACCGAAGCCGCGTTTCTTCAACCGCCGTCTTGGTTGAGGTGTATGCGGAAGCGTCTGGATCCAAATACCAGGCTATACCGCACAGGAGATCTCGTGCGCTATCGCCCGAACGGACAGCTTTGCATTGTTGGACGGAAGGATTCGCAAATCAAAGTACGCGGTCAGCGCATTGAGCTCGGCGAGGTTGAATTCCAAGTGCACAGTGTTTTTGAAGGCGTGAAGCAGGTAGCTGTTGAGCTGGCAGACAATGGAACGGGAGAGGGGCCGGCCTTATATGCGTTCGTCAGCTTCGAAATCGAGCATGGATCGAACGATGCCGACCCTTTTCCCATGCCCAGCGAACAGTTTCGGGCCTTGGCTGCCGCCGCCAGTGGCCAGCTGTTTGACCGTCTCCCAACGTACATGGTGCCCAGTTACTTTATTCCACTGCAGACAATGCCGTTGAACCCCTCGGGGAAGGCAAATCGTAAGCGCCTCCGAGCTTTCCTGGGTACTTTGACGGCGGAGCAGCGGCGCTTGTATCGCCCCTTTGCTCCGAACGGAGATGACGTAGCCTCACCAGACGCCCGCCTTTTGCAGGGGATCTGGGTGGAGGTTTTGGGGTTGGAACCGTCGACGATTGGAAGCGAGGCCCATTTCTTTCAGTTAGGAGGGGATTCTGTCATCGCCATGAAAGTCGCAGCGTCGGCTCGAAGAAACGGCCTCGACATATCTGTGGCAGACATCTTCGCCCAGCCTAAATTATCCGACCTGGCTCGGGCGGGTCGATCGAAAGAGATTCAACGCTTTGAGCCAGTACCGTTTTCATTATGTCCCCTGGAGGACACCAAACTACTATGCGCGGTCCTCCGTTCCCGGGGAACCATTCCCCCAGGAGCAGGCGTTGTCGATATCCTCCCTGCGTCGGCTGGCCAGGCCTTCTTTTTGGAGCGACCGACCCTTCACCACTTCACTTTCGATATCGAAGGAGAACTAGATATCGTCGGCCTCCATGATGCGTGCGCGCTTGTTTACTCCCAGTTCGATATCCTCCGGACCGTGTTCATCAGCCACCGGGGACAGATCCTCCAAATCATTCTAGACAATTTGCAAGTTCCCTTCTATCATGTTGCGTTGGATGAAAAGCCAGGCAAGGTAAACGAGCGTTTCCGCCACGCTGACTATGAAGATATTCGACCGCTGGGCACTCTGCAATTTGCCTTTGTCGTCTTCTCAAATCCCAATACCTTGCAGCATCAGCTCGTCTTCAGAATATCCCATGCGCAATGGGATGGTCTCTCTGTTGGCCGGCTATTCAGCAGCGTTGCGGATGCCTACCATGGGCGAGCCGTCTCTGCTACCACGCCGCTCTCCAGTGTCATTTACTACCGCGCGGCACGCGATCGCTCTTCGTCTCTGGCATTCTGGAGGGACTATCTACAAGGTTCTACAGTTACAAGTATCTTCGAGACCCCTGGCAGCGCTGTAGACTTCGCTCAAGGCACCACAATATGGGAGAACAGGAACCTGCAGCCTTCACCGAATCCTCCCAAGGGCTTTACAATGGCCACGGTCGTGAAGGCCGCCTGGGCGCTCACTCTCGCCGAGGATCAGAACGCCCTCGATCTAGTCTTTGGCCAGACCGTCAACGCCCGAAGCTCGCCAATCGAAAATATCGACAAAGTGCTCGGCTGCTGTCTCAACTTCATCCCTGTGCGAGTCACAATCCAACCAGACTGGACTGCCAAAACCCTCCTCAGCCATGTCCAGACACAGCATCGGAAAACAGCGGCACACGATGACATTGAGCTCGACGAAATTACAGACAGCTGTACCGACTGGGCCCCCGGGTCCCATCTGAGCACCATTGTCCAGCACCAAAACATCCCACTCGACCATGTGATGCCTCTGAAGGGTCTACAGACCAAGTTCGCACTACATGGACTGTTCAGGCCCACACACGAGCTGTTTATCTTTACCGAGCCATACGAGGCCTTCTTGAGTGTGCAGTTGTGTGTCAACCCTAATGTGATGAGCTTGGATAGGTCGAAGGCATTGCACGCTAAGCTGGCTGAGAGGATCGTGGCGATTTGTGAGAGGCCGGATGATCTGGTAACTTCCTGGGTTTAGTTATAGCATCTGTATTTATCTTTTTTACTACTGCGCTTCTGGATATGACAACTATTATGACCTCAGGTTCAAGATGCCGCCTCTCACATGGATGTAGCGGTCCCAGAGTAACCAACTTTGTAGAACCAACTTTGGAGAGCCATGCGGACTGACTTGACTCGCCAATGGCTTGAACACATACCCAAAAAAAGGAAAGGTAGATTTCCTGCAAACAACGCATTGGATTGGGATAATGTTCCAAGACAAGGAGGGCAACAATACGGTACAACTTGGGATGATGACGCAACTCAGTCTCACAGCCTGGATAATGCGCTGATATCCAACATGTCCGTGTACCAGCACTCTTGATCCTTGTTTTCTTTTCTTTTTTTTTTTTTACTTATTCTCTTTTTGCTCGGCCATCTCGAGATGCTATTCTCTCTCCTGTACGACACGGAACCTTATTGTGGGATGTTGTTCATTGGAGGAGCTCTGGCATCCTCCTCTCATCCATTCCGAGTCATCCGACATGACTTCCCCCATTGCTTCCTCAAATTGATGTTGTTCATTGGAGGAGCTCTGCCATCTTTCTCTCATCCATTCCGAGTCATCCGACATGACTTCTCCCACTGCTTCCTCAAATTTGAGGGCAGCCATCCCCACCCATCTGCCCGGTCTGGTCATTCAGAGAGCCCATGGCCTTTCAACCTGGCGAAATGGCTTCAGCGATTCCAGAACACCCACACAGCGGCGGGGAGCACACACTTGCATTTGCTGGAGTCCAGTCTCTGGATTTCCTTTCTCCTCATATGATTCCCGTTGCATCCATTGTCTTCATTGCCCTTGTCGTCGCGGTAATCCACCTGGCCATCAGTCGACTCCTGTTCCACCCGTTGGCGAACGTCCCTGGTCCGGCATTGGCGGCTCTGAGCACCTGGTATGAGTTCTACCACGATGTTATCCGCAACGGGCGTTACGTCAAACGCGTTGAGTCAATGCATGAAGAATATAGTATGGCATTTCTGGCACTCCTTTGATCCCGCACTAACTCAGAACTACAACTAGAGTCGCCCGTCGTCCGTGTAGGCCCGAATCTGGTCCATGTCAACGACCCAGAAGTGTTCAAGAAGTAAGTTGGTCGGGCATATCCAACAGAGATACGCCCACTAACGCTCTTGCTAGGGTCTTCGCAATCGCCTCTCCATTCCTCAAGCCCAAGTTCTTCTATTCCTCCGCCGGCCTGCCCAAAGCTATCGGCGCAATGACCGACCCGAAGAAACACCATGTTCGCCGATCCATTCTGGGTCCGCGTTTCTCGCCCAAGGCGATTGCCTCATACACAGATAGTTTGGTGAAACAGGTCATGCTCTGTGCGGAGAGTATGGCGTGCAGGGCTCGTTTGGGCGCTGTCATTGAAATGCCGCGGTACACTCGGGCTGTGACGGTGAGGCCCGGCGGTTTGAGGTTTTCTTCGTTCTCTCATGTAGCGCACAGGTTGATGTGATTTCCGAGTTCACATTTGGACGTTCGTTCGGGATGATCAACGACTCGCCCGAGGAGCCGCCGCTGCTCCGTGATCTCTCGACCTTCACAAAGCAGTTTCATCTCTGTGAGTAGCGATGTTCTGTCGTCTCTGGCTACTGGGAACGTATGCTTTTGGTACTGATCTTAGCGCTTGTGCGTAGGCAAGCATCTCCCCATCTACCGCTGGATTCTCGGCCGAGTCCCTGAGTCTCTCGCCTACAAGATGATGCCGGGGTACTACCAAATGCTCGAGGTAGACAATCGCACCGGGCTATACGTGGTATATTGGTGCTGACGCCTGCCAGAAAGTAACTGCATCTGTCAAGGAGCTCGTTGCCGAACACAACGCCGGCAAGCGTCAGCCAGCCAAGCCAGGCGAGGGCACCGTAATCGACCTCCTCCTGACACCGCGCCCGGAGAAGAATCACGATCTGCCCGGTCCAGGTGTCTTGGTTGATGAAGGATGTGCCTTCATCGTCGGTGGTAGCGACACGACGGGGTACACGATGGAAGGCGCCACGTATCTCCTTCTCTCCCACCCACAGGCCCTGCAACGCCTGCGTACTGATTTGGAAGACGCTCTACCCTCGATCCAGCACTTTGACCTCCAACGTATCCTAAACCTGCCGTTCCTGGTATGTCTTTCCAAATCCGCTTCATCTTCGACACAAAACACAAGCTAACTCGCCGAATCTGCTCCAAGACGGCCGTGATCAAGGAAACCCTCCGCCTCTATACCCCAACGCCCCCTCTCATTCCGCGCACTGTGCCCCCCAATGGAATCACCGTGGACGGTCACTTCATTCCAGGCGGCACAATCATCTCCGTATCCCTCTACTTGATCCACCATAATCCGGCACTCTTCTCCGACCCGAAATCCTTCAGGCCGGAACGCTGGCTGGGAAGCGAGGGGAAGGAGCTGGAGCAGTACTACGTTCCCTTCTCGAGGGGGACCCGTTCTTGCATCGGGATGAACCTCGCATACCACGAGATTTATACTTTCCTGGCGATTCTATTCTCGCGGTTTGAGATGGAGACAGTCGATACGGGGGAGGCCGAGATGGAGTGGTTTGATAACATGTTGGCGAGGCGGATGGGACCTGTCAAGATCCGCCTGTTGAAGGATCGGTGGAGCGGCGAGGTGTTTTAGATCACGACTCTGTCTTTAGAGAGTATCATGAGTATTACTATGCACATGCTACATTATGTTGAGTTCTCTGTTCTCTGTACAGGCAGGCCCGTGGCCCGCCCAGTGGATGCAGCACGTCGGAACTTCAAAGATGACCGAGGGCTTCATCAGGCCGGGGTCCGGCAATAGGTATGCCAGACGCTCAAAACACGCGATCCTCTAGCCAGATGGGTTGTTTTGCTTACGGTCCTGGCGACTCTCATGGCCCCAGATGACTCGAGTCCTGGACTGATCAGGGTTTGGCCTTGATGTTTTATCCCATGCCTGGTCAATTCGGGGCCCGCTTCCACCTGTAGGGGAGATTGCCGAATGTACCTGAAAAATAGAGTACTTCATGCGTCTTTGCATATCTTGCCTTCGTATTCGTAGGTATGTCGTAAGGTCAACCCGAAGGTTCCGGACATAACCTCAAGTATTTCAAATCAGACCCGGTTGCTCCGGAGCTCACTCACTCATGGAGTACGGAGCCAAGGGTACATAAATCAAATTCTGTATAGTAGTTGTTGCTTTTGTCCGCCCGGCTCGTGTTGAGACTGGGTCATGCCAGCCCGGCTCGTCGTTACGGTTGGGCTAATGTCAGTCCTCGATTCAATTTTCCATGTATCAATGTACTCATTGTGCCATAGATGAACTCACTCTTGCTTTCTTGGCTCGCAGTGAGACACGATCCAGCGGAGTTATTCAACATCCGGCTGTGTCGACACGTTGTACAGACCTTTTCGTCGAAGATTTCCAAGGTGATCCAATCCATCTGCAAGCGAGTAGCCTTGCGTCTAGTGTACCCAAGGGCCAAGGCAAGGATGCCTCACACAACTATAAAGTGCATCCGGCCAATTGCTAGTTCCAAAGTCTTACCTCCAGCCTCTCACTGCTCATCATGCATCATACCGGTAAGCATGATTGTTCAACTGCGCGCACATTCAGAGCAGAGCACTAACCCAGCCTCGTTAGCCATTGCCGTAACCAAGACACGCGAACCCCAAGGTACATACAAAGTGCACCAGATCGAACCGCAGGCGTGTCCATCGCTCGCCTCGTTCGCGCAGAGCAAGAACCGAAGCCCTGTTGAGGTGGACATCGATGGGCTATTCCATGTATAGTCTTCCTTCCCTACCAACGCACCCTCTTAGCACTGCCCGGGACCCCTCATTCTAACCCATCCCATCAGATCAATGGCTCGATCGACACTCAAACCTCCGAGATGATCATCGGGGTCCAGGTTGGCGGCTGCGACCTGGGTGGGTTCCACGGCATGGCAAACCAGGCTCTGCAGATTACGCTGCACTTGAGCTTCGTGGAGGGCACTATCAAGCTCGAGCTCAATGCGTTTGATGAGTTGTGGGTCCATGTTGACACGGGGAATGTCGGGACGCAGAATTCGAAGTCCTTTGCTGATTTCAACTGCAAGAGGTCGGAGCAGGTGCAGAAGCTACCAGGGCTCCCCTGCGAGCCATGGCTTTAGTCTTCTTTCTGTAGGGTAGTTTCGCTAAACCCAATAATGAGGCAGGTGCTGTTAGAAATCCAGCTGCATCACGTCCTCTGCGATTGGAGAGTACGGAGTCTCACCTTCCATCAACTGCATGTGCCCCCAGTCCAATCCGGCACCGTTCTCTCTCTCCTCGGGAAGAACTGATTTGAAAGAAGAATATCCAGTACATAATTAGACCACTCACCAGCGCCTTTCCCTAAAACAAATTTGAGGCTGGCAGCTGGGGTGAGTAATGAGCTCTACAATTGGCCTTTTTGCCCCGATTAACCTTCTTGACAAACAGCCCTTCCACTTAGCTTTTGTCGAGATAGGCGTGGGCCAAGGTATTTTTCAGGCGCTTAATCAGCGCTCCCACACCTTGCTGGAGCTTGCAAAGAAGACTGGCCTGGCACTAGAGTTGCTCGGTAAGACTCCCTTGTTCTCCTGATCACCTATCCTTCATCATGGATGGCTGGCGTCTGGCTGGATCAAATGCGGCCGGCGCAGTGAACTACATGTGAGCACCAGGGAAACATCCAGGTGTCAAGGCGGAGAAACTAACAACACGGGGATCAACGCGCGTAGCTTTGATATTATAAGCCCGGTTGTGTTTGCACTTCCAGGCTTCCTGGCCAAACGGGAGAATCCTGCCGTGACATCCGCCAGGACACTATTTTCCAAAAGGCATTCAACGCTCCACTCTCGGTGTACGAATGGATGAAACAGCACCCAGAGCATTACGGAGGCCTGTTCAAGACTCTTGCTCTATGCTCAAACCATGACTGGGTAGACGCATTCCCGATTGTAGACGAAATTGGCTCGTTTATGAGCAACGACGCAGAGAGGGTGCTCTTGGTTGACGTGGGCGGCGGCACAGGACCCCAAGCAGCGATTTTCAGACAGAGACTCCCTCACATCACCGGACGGGTCATCGTGCAAGACATCCCCGAGACTCTGGAGCACGCCAACGCAATCGATGGCATCGAGTTCATGGAATACGACTGCTTCTCGCCACACCCGATTCGAGGCGCAAAGTTCTATTACCTGCGCTATGTCTTGCATCTTTGGCAGGATGATAAGTGCGTTGAAGCCTTGAAGTCCATCATCCCTGCGATGGGCCCTGAGTCTCGCATTCTGATTGATGAGTTGGTTGTCCCTGCTCCTGGCGCCACTTGGCAGATGGCGTGGCGGAGTATTGGGATTACTGCCACCCTTGCTGGAATGGAGCGCACTCGAGCACGGTGGGAGGGCGTGCTTGAGGCAGCTGAATTGGAAATCCTGAATATCTTCCCTTACGACTCAAACGGGCAGGCGATCATCGTTGCGGCTCCAAAGAACTGAAAATGAGAATCTTCCCTCACTGGAACTGCATTCTGGGCACTGCTCACCTACCAACAAGAAGGCTAATCGTCTTTGCAGGGGAGCCCAAGTCTACCGGCTGACAGTCGTGCTTGCGATAGGTACCGCCTGGATGCCCAACCCCGCCTGACCTAGAGACAGATTTTGAAGCAACACGAGTCTTCTAGGAGGTTGATGAAGAGGTGAAGGTCTCGATGAAAGGCCATGAATGACTGAATGGACGACCGGTGATCTAGCTAAGATGAAGCCATTCGGAGATCATGACCTCTCCAGCTGTGGGCGGAGCTGGCATGAAGGAGAAGGCGCTGTTACAGGGCAGGACGCTTCGAGTGTTGGTGTAAGCTTCCAGGAGTAACGCTTGCCCATCTATCTCTTCAATAAACAGTTGATCCCTGGCATAATCTTGTCTCAGTTGCCCATGATGCTTGTAACTAGATGAACCACAATGAATCAGCATTGCAAATACGTGTATCAAAGAAGGCACCTGCCTCTAACTTCATCCCAACAGACATCTTTCCCCGAATCACGGCAGAAGCGGCCAAATTCGAAGCATCCTCCTGCTGATCTTCCGGAACCGCACCGCGTTGAACCGCACCGCGTCGATGCCATGCCTCGCCGCAACCTCATCAAGTTTGGCCTCCCTCGCCGGACTTACAACCTCCCGGACGTTCCTTGGCCACTGGGCACCTGAGAGCGACGCAGCGGCTCGATAGAATCCCCACCAAGACGTGAATTTCGCGAGCATATGGCCGTACGCCAAAGGATGCGAGAATACCGACGGACGCAGCCGGATAGCAAAGCCGTCATGTCTGGCTCGGCTAATTGAGAAGAGCACATCGGATGTCTCACTGAGCTTTTCCAATTGGTTTCTTGCGACACGTCGCTCCTTGAGCTCCTCGGCGATGCGGGCGCGGTGCCAGGATGCTGAAGGTTGGCGGGTGAGGCGCAGGGTGCGGTGCCAAGTTCTGAGAATGGGATTGAGCATTTCGGAGTTGCAATGGGTTCTGCCTAGGACAAGTTTCTGTGTCCGTGGGATCTGGGAGAGGGGAGAGTCAGAGTGGCCGTTGTCTCAACACCAGAGGTGAATGGAATGGTTGCCTCAATCCTCAGGCGCCGACTCTCATCCTCTCTCCCCATCCATCTCCAATCTTCAATCTTCCCTTTCTCTTCCGCTCCTCAGCTCGAACGAGGTGCCTGCCACCCGCTCATCAAGAACAAGATTCGATGGCCATGATGACACTTCAAGCAGCAAGTTCTAGCTTCATCTCCACGGGATTGGGGCTTAGACCATGCTAACTCAGGCACTTACGAGCCCTCCAATAATGCCATTTTCTACAATTCGACCAGCCCCTTTCCACTTGCTGTGCTCGTGCAAGAAGCCGCTGCTGATTCGTCAAGTAATAAGCCTGGAGTGGGGAGCTCATAGGCTGCGACATACTAGATCCTGGCTGGGCACTATACGACGAGACTACAATTCAGCCCCCACTGCTCAGACCATTTGATGATTGATGATACTGACAGCGTCCAGGCATACCACATTCTATGAAGCCATCCCCATCTGAGCCTTCAGAAACAGATACTTAAGCCCGCTTGGTTGCAGACTTGAATACACGATGGCATTCTACACTTCGGGTTCTGATCATGACTATCTCGACATTGGCCAGAACCGTCTCTTTCGCAGCAATTGTCGCCTCCTCAGGCGTACAAGCGCGCTCTAATATCACCATTGACGACTGGAGTTCCCTTCCCCCATCCCCAGATCTCCACTGGACCCCATGCTTCCAGAACTATACATGCGCTAGGCTAGAAGTGCCCCTTGACTACGGGGATCCCTCGCGCGGAACCACGGCCATCGCCTTTCTGAAGCTCTCTGCTTCCAATATAACAGCCGATACGCGCAGCGTGCTTGTCAATCCAGGTATATGCCCTAATCTGACCTTTCAATGGCCCCATAACTAAAGACCAGTAGGCAGACCAGGAGGCTCCGGCATCGACGTCGTGCTCTCGCAAGGCCCAGACCTAGGTGAAATCGTTGCCGGCGGCCAGCACAACATCGTCGGCTTCGACCCGCGCGGCGTTGGCCGCAGTGGCCCGGACGTTAACTGCTGGCCCGGAGACCCAGCAGGACGGGCGCAGTTCGAGGCCCTCTACTACCCCGTTTCATCGAATTCCTCCTCCACCGCGCTAGGCCAGCAATTCTCAGCGGCCGCCCTATTCGGCGACGCCTGTAACCCCAATGTGGGCGGGACGAATGGCTCCGCGGCGTTTGTGAGCACGCCTGCTGTTGCACGCGATATGCTCTCGTTCATTGAGGCGGAGCAGAGGGCTAAAATCAAGAACCAAACCGCGCTCGAGGACCCGAAGCTCTGGTACTACGGCCTAAGCTACGGCACCGTGATTGGGGCAACCTTCGCACATCTTTTTCCCGAGCGCGTCGGGCGTATGATTCTGGACGGAGTCGTAGACCCCGAAGACTACTACGACCTCGGGTGGAAAAAGAACCTGTACGATACAGACAAGGCCCTTAACTCGTTCATCGAGTCGTGCTTCGATGCCGGCAACAAGTCATCCTGCGCATTCTGGGGTCCATCGACGGGAAATATCCGCTCGCGCCTCGACACCCTCCTCAACGACCTGAAATACAACCCGATTCCCATTCCCGCTGGTCCCAATTCCACCTGCCCTCTCCCAATGCTCGCCAAATACTCCGACCTCAAGCAGCTCGTCCTGGCGGCCGTATACAGCCCGCTTGAGCTATTCCCGCAGCTTGCAACTGTCCTGGCAGGTCTCGAAAGAGGCGATACGACCGCATACACAGCCGCCGTCGTCGGCCAAATCCCTACGAACCCGTGCAACTATGCCCCGGAGTCGAGCACGCTGAATCCGGATATCAACACGCTCATTAGATGTGTTGATGGGTTAGTGAAGGGCCAGCGGTTGAACGATATTAGCCAGTTCAAGGACTATGTTGATATTCTCACGGAGCAAAGCGAGTTTTTCGGCGAGGTCTGGCCGAATAATGCCAATGTGGCGCTGTGCAGGGCTCTTGAGGTGACGCCGCCAAAAACGGGGATGCTCGAAGGTATGGATCGAATCTTGAATACCTAGACGTGCACTTGTATGGGCTGACGCGACCAGACTCAATCCTCTCCCGCCGCCACACGGCAAGCCCGATCCTCTTCGTAACGAACACGATCGACCCCGTTTCGCCGGCAAGAGGGTGCGTGTCTGATCCACCCCACTCCAGCCCTATTTACTCCATACAGCATGCACCCTAACACTGTCCATCCCAGTGCCCACAAAATGTCCTCCGTCTTCCCCGGCTCCGTCGTGCTAACCCAGAACGCTGTCGGACACACGGCGTTCTCCAGTGCGTCGCGGTGCCTCTTCGGCTGGATCCAGACGTACCTGCTGCAGGGGCAGTTGCCGCCGGTGAATACGACGTGTCAGGCGGATGTAGAGCCCTTCCAGAGCTAGATGGGTTGGGAGGTAAGTTAGGATGCTTAGGTCGGGTTGTTCTGTTTTGCTTTTGTCTTGGTGGTTGGGGATTCTGCCTAGGTTCTGCGTAGACCATGGCGAGGAGATCCCGCTCGTCGGACTTCGTGGGGAGTGATATGGTAGAGCCCTAGACGTCTGCTACCGGGTTATGTCTGTACATGGATGATCTGCGCGAGTGAATAGGGCATGATCAGTCCTCTGCAAGTTCATTCTTACCAGGAAATAGGAAAAGTGTCTATAGAGATATTATAGATAGGTACACTAACTAGGGCACACTAATTACCCAGTCTTTCTTCACCATTTGCATATTTCCCCCACTGCAGTCCCTAGACGGCGCCCAGCAGCCCCTCGAACCCCTTCTCAATCCGCAAAAACGGCACACGAGGAGCGATATCTATGCAGCACTACATTCGCAAGGGAAAGAGATCATTTACTCCCTACCTACCGCAGCCTACAACCATGTCCAATTCGACTACTTAGATATTTAAGGATAATACAGTGGTGAAGCGGTCACGGCCTATGTTACCAGTAAAGAGAGGATGTTAGAAGGACTATGAAGCAGAGCGGGACGGCGACTTGTCGTCACCAATAAGCAAAGAAGATCGATTGGTGATAACTTGCGTTGACGTGTACGTCTATTATAGATTAAGGTAGGTATAAATAGTCATGCGAGGGCGATCAACTCTCCAGGTGCGTAGTTGGTGTTCCGATACCTTGATTGCATGCTTTCTATACCCCGCCAGATGCAGGGATATATGGTATATAATGTGGTATATATGGTCTAGATGCAACGGTGCGGGGTGCAAGAAAGGCGCGAAAAGCAGCTTAGATATACAAAAGCCCCTCGAACCTAGAGCTCCTTTTTGAGAAAATGCTCCGGCTTATGCGTCGTCTCATAGTCAACATGGACATACGCCCTCTCCACATCCGGCAGGGACTCAAGCTTCGTCTGCAACTCCTCCGCAACATCATGCGTAGCGCGCAGCGAATCCATCGGGTCCATGACAATATCGACCTCAACCACCAATCTCGGACCAGAGGTGTACGCGCGGACGGTATCAATCGCCGTGATGAGCGGCGAGTGCGTCATCGAGATGTACGTGATCAGCTGCTGCATCTTGGTGTCTGCGGTAACGCCAATGAGGAGCTGGAACTCGTGGTATGCGGTGTGCAGCCACAGGCAGCTGATTAGGACAGAGAGAATAATCGCGCCCATGGGGTCAATCCACCAGCGCAGCTTGCTGCCGCCGACGGAGGTGAGGATACCAAAGCCGTTGATGAGGAGGTCGTTGCGGTGGTCTTCCCAGAGGATGCGGATCTGCGAGACCTGGTTGCGCAGCGCGAAGCAGTAGAGGAAGAGGGCGAATTTGGTGCAGAAGGCGACCACGACGGCGATGACGGAGGGGATGTGGAAGTCGCCGGTTTCGCTGTCGGAGCCGCTGACCAGGTCGCGGATGGAGAAGGCGATTAGGAGCAGGGAGACGGCGGTCATGAGGAAGCAGAAGCAGATGTTGCCGGCTGTTTCGATGCGCGCTTTGCCGGCGGGGAACTTGCGGGGGTCGACGCGGTTGACGGTTTTGTTGCAGAGGAGGAGCGTTAGGTTTGAGAGCGGGTCGAAGACGGAGTCGGCCATTGTTGTGAAGAGCGAGAGCGACGAGGATGCGATGGCGCCGTAGAGCTGGAGGATGGAGAGCGCTACGTTCGCAGCGAAACTGCCGTAGATTGCGATCTTGTATTTCAGCTGGTTGTTCGTGTTCAGCTCCCTTGCGTCCCGGACGTGCTCCTCCACGGGCTTGAGCATGCGCTCGATGTTCTCATTCTGTGTCTGGTAGAACCCCTGGAGTTCCTTTCTCGCCATCGACGTTTTGAGGCTCTTAAGGGTAGGGACCGTGGATAGCGCCGAGGTTGAGCGCATTGGCTGTGGGGTTGCGGAGGCGTGGCCATGGCGCTTGCGGGAGGTGTTGGCTTGCGGGTGCAGGGCTTGGATTTCCTCCTCTGTTTTGAGCTTCAATGCTAGCTGGTAGGGATCATTTTCTTCGGTGTACCGGGGCGGTTGGCCCTCCTCGTCGACATCGTAGGGGCTGGAGCGGTGTTGGACGGTTGCTTCCTCTAGGGCGGTGGTCGTGCCCTCGGTGAGGGAGTGGTCACGATGAAGGCTGGACTGGAAAGGGGAAGGGTGGTGCGAGGCGCTGTGCCGGAAATGACTGTCTTCCATGGTAGAGTCTGAGGTGAGCTAGCTATTGCCTAGCTCTATATCATAAAACAAAGGGTTCTCCTGTCTGGGGAAGAAATGGAGCAGTCTCATGGCCCTTGGACACTTTTTCAAAGGGACGATCACGTGAAATTGCTTATCAGATCCGGCTAGGGCGCTTGGCAGGGAGGCTGTGCTCCGGTAGCGGCGCTCTCCGGGGTAAACTGCACGACATACGGAGTACTCTTGAAGAGATGGGAATATAGGCAGCATTGGTATTATATGCATCATCCAAGCTTCATAAACATTAAAGCGGCTACTCAGCCATATACTATGTAAGCACCAACCCGCCAAGCGACGCCGAACCAGCCAAACAGCAATGTTGGACGACCGCCCTAGGAGCTAACGGTGACGATTATTATATTGGGCAAATAATGTTGGTCAGATTTGGGATGCCGTGCGCTCCCGTCTATTAATGGTCGTCGTAAGTCATGCACGGCCAACTGCGAAAGCATGGCGTGAATCATCAGGCCAAGGGACTGCAGATGTCGTGTTCGTCGTGGAAGTCAAGTCTCAAAGCCGAAGGGATATCAGAACCACATGATTCCAACCACTAGAGCTATCACGATGGCCATCGAGCTCCCACACATGTGTTCGGAATCGCGTCGGAATCCGGCAAACTTGGACTGGCCAGCAGTCAATTCAAGTGAGTTAGGTGGTAAAGTCGATTGCGGGTTTGTCTGGCACGGATGTAGTTCTGACTGGTTTGAATTGGTGTCCAGCGACTCTCTATTCGAAGCGCAACCGGGTTGTTCTTCGAGGCTTATCTCGTCCACGGAGTGCGATGCCACATATTTGGGCTTCAAGGTTTGATTCAACTGACGCGCGAGTGATTGAGTCGTCAAGTTCCCTAGGTACTGTCCGCCGGTTATGCAGGCCTGCTGCCATGTCCTATGTACCAACAAAGGTAATTTGTATACCCAAGCATCTTCGTCAACACGCTCCGCTGGCGTCTCATTGAGTTCGTTATTCGGCGTAGGTTGACGTTGCTGGCCACTGGCAGTCGCCGGTGTCACAGAAGCATTGGCGACAGTCGGCGTAGCGTGAGTAGAAATTTCATCAATAGAATCATGCCGGGGCGGAAGGGGTTGAGCCGATTGCTGGTCATCCCAGCGCTTGATGACAAATTCTTTAAGTGCGCTCACCCCTCGTGTTATGCTTGAGGGTCCTTTAGTCGCCGAGTAGGCGACAGCTTCATGTCCGGTCTCGGGACCAGTCTCAAATGAGCTCCGCGGAGGCGTGTTGACTGCCGAGTGATGCGGCTGAGCACCGCGCACATTGTCAATACACGACGAATAAAAGTCACCAAAGAGCCAGGACCTGCAGTGGTAGCCCGTCCCAACCAGCCGCGATCTAGGCTCGATCGTACTAGAAGCATTCTTGACGCGGGGAGAGGAATCTGCCAGACCTGTCAGCCGAGCACCTCCAACCAATGGAGCTAGAGTTACAGCTAGATAGCTAGCAAAGCTTAAGCAAGGGGCAATCCATGCAATAAACCTGTCATAAGTATACATACATCGACCGTGCCCGTCCCCGCGGGGAAGACCCAGGTACGCCAAATGCGCGCTGTAGCTATACCCGTAAAAATCCCATTCCTTCGCGAGCGTCGGTACCAAGCTGAGCAGGGAGAAAATGAGCAGGGCGAGGAACGGGACAGCACCGGGTTTCTGCAGCCCCGACCGCATGGTCCTGATTCCTTCGTCGCCCAAAGTTGAAGCCCCCTGCGAGAGCCTCAATTCGCGGTGAAAATCCTACTTGCTTGGGGAGCTTCCGGGGCAAGCCACTTCATTGCCGGATGCTCAATGCAATGTTCAGCGTCGAATAAGCGCGTAGGATTCTTTGTCGGTTGAAATGTCCTTTCCTTCTCGCAATTGTGCTTCCAGGATATAACCCAGCTCTCCGTCTGTCGGTCCAACCTCGGCCGGTGTTGTTATTGGCAAAATAGCGCGCGCCAAATCGAAAATGAAATCCGAGTCGAGATCGGCCACGGTCGGTCGGCGGCTGATCGGTCGGCTGGCTCGTCGGTGAGCAAAACAAAAACACAGATACCAATCTCCCGGCAACGTTCGATCGTAGAATAAGGTAGTGGGGGAGATGCGCTGCAGGGA
Organism: Aspergillus mulundensis; assembly: GCF_003369625.1. Lineage (NCBI taxonomy): Eukaryota > Fungi > Ascomycota > Eurotiomycetes > Eurotiales > Aspergillaceae > Aspergillus > Aspergillus mulundensis. The sequence continues at coordinate 1,082,677 of NW_020797894.1, read as the reverse complement.
AGGGATCTCTAATATGAGTGGCTTGATCGATGCTGCCTATCGCGCTGGCAACGAGAACCCTGGAACCCTGGAGCCTGGAGGGACCGGAGTGAGGGGCGATTGGCAGAGATTGCGTGCAAAGGCTGGAAGAGGGACTGACGTCAAAGACCGCGACTGGGTAACAGTTAACTCGAGCTTCGCGATGCAACCGTCCGATAAGCTCGCTGCTGCAGCTTGCAGGAGCCAAGACAGAGAATTACGAGTCCTCGAGCAAACACAGCGGATTATTGGCTAGCGCTCTCGATAAACAGCAGCACATGCAGGGAGTAGTACGGAGGAGGCAGCGGTTGAGTTCTTACTCCCCAAACCTGTGTCCTGGGCGTTTTGGCCTGAACCCTGAGGCTTCATTTGATGGCTGCCTAAATGTCCTGCCTGAGGCCGGAATGTCACTGAATCATTCAAGTCTGTTTTCCCTGGAGGCAGATCGATGGCAACATTTTGTTGTCAAATACAGGAATATGAGGATCGGGGAGACTCAGAGCCAACCTGAGACCGGCGGGGTATAAAGTTTCACCAGAAAGATGAGTAGAAATTAGGAAACACAACGGATATATAGAGTGCCCGAGGGCCACAACGCAAAATATAACCAGTACAAAAGAAGCCAAGTCGGACTCCTCTAAAAATCAATGGCCTGTTGTACCAAGAACTGTCGCAATATTCACCGCTAAAATACACATCATTTCATAATCGGCATCACGCATCATATCGGATTCAACATCGTCGGGTTAGGCACGGCAGCAGGCGAGTAACCGCCCCTCCCGGACTTCACCGTCCTCGGCGACGGCGGCATGGGCGTCGTGGCCGCGGTCCGTGGCGACGTTTTCCTAGCCGTCGGCGTTCGATTGCCCTCACTGCGCGAGCTCTCAGCCCGCGGGGTGACGCTGCGAGTCGTGCTTCCGCCATGGCTGCTCATTTTGGCGGTCCGCTTAACCATCTTGCCCAGCAGCCCGACGATTTCAGCCGCGTCTTCGAAGCTTTCGTCGTCCATTCCTTCTTGGGCATTGTACACGTCCGCAATGGCCTGCTTTGCTAGTTTGCGGCTTGCACTGACGTCTTGTAAGCAGTCGTATAGATACGCAGCGTACTCGAGCTTTATGGAGAGGCGGAGAGGGTGCGACCCAGGGAGAAATCGCTCGGCTAGAAGGGCGGCATGGTTGAAGCATGCAGTGGCGGTGGGAGTATAGTCGATGGCAGGTAATAGGAAAGACGAGATCGGCCGGGGCGGTTGAACAGGCGCAAGGCCTGGAGGGGGCTGTGGGACCTTCAGGTACCCTCGAGATGTATGCTCCGCGACATCTGAGGGCCGATTGGGTACTGAAATAACCTCCGGCTTTACTTGGAAGGATAATCGCGAGTTCTGGTCTCTCGGTGAGGGCTCGGCTTCCGGTGCCTCGTTGGAGATAGTCGCATTGCTGGAAAGGCTGCCGATGCCGGGGGAGTGAGCAACCGGTTGATTATGGAAGAGCACGAATATATGGTAAAATGACGCTCTGAGCTTATAGGCTAGGATCTTCAATTCCACGAAGCCTTCCACCATCGGGAGTACGAATTCTTCGAGAATCAACAGGCCTTCGCGCGAAAGCCATATGATGTGATAGTACAGTTGCAGGGACTTGGTTTCGCGAGTAGGGTCCAATCGTCGTAATCGTCGCGCGCGGAGTAGTTTGTTCGATAGCATAACCGACAAGCCCAATATCTTATATAACATAGCTGATAAAAAAGGGTTCTCGAGGCCTGTCACCGCGGCAAAATTGCCCAAGGCCTTCTGGTCTACCTCAGCTGAAGCCATCCAAAGGACCAGGGATGCCGGATCTATCAAGGCACAGAGTCCAAGAGCATTAGCTTCTATAGTCACCAATCGCGACATGATAGGCAAGGAAAGCGCAGCAATACGCTGCGACCACGGGCTCCAAGAAAGGTGGAATTTGTTGATTGATGGGGTCGGGAGTATAAAAACACCGTGCCAAACACCACCTCCATCCAGCTTGCCGGGTCAAATAAGACAGCGCCAAAAGCGCGAAAGGCTTACCTGTAAGCGCGCACAAGAATTCGATAAACAGGAGCAGTCCGGTTCTAAACCATACAGCTTTCCATACTCGTGCCCAGCGCTTAGAAGCGAGTGAGATTGGGATGATTCGCTTATGCTTGTGATTAGATGAGTACTTCGTGGACGAGATCACTTCCGCATACCGTGGCGTCTATGCTCTGCCCTGTCCTTCGTGCGCTTCTCTTGATTCTGGTTCGAACCGGTCCCCACCAATGATGACTGGCGTAGAAGCTGCTGATCTGAAACACCTACCAGAAGGTCCAACGATATGTTACAGTAATACCAAAGCAATCGAGCCTCCTGAAAGACAGCCGGGAAAGATGATTTTGTACAGCGCAAATGTTGCGAATAGCCAGCAGGTAAAGAAATATGGAAGTCAGAAAAATTGTTCAGAAAAAGGAAAAAATGATGTCTCAAGTATGGTCAGTGTTTCTCCAGCGATCTTGGGCTGTGTGCAGCTTGGGCCTCGAAAATCGGTTTGGATGTTATCGGACGATCAGCTCGCATTGACCATGGCCCGGAATGAGGCAGACGGCAGACAAGTCTTAGCTGCGGGGAGAGCGCAGTGACGAAAAGTATACAGTAGCGAGCTTAGAGACGGACAGGTTTCGATTCAGAGGTCGAAGAAAGCGCCGATTCATTGTGTGAGATTGCAGGCGGCGAGGCGAAACAGTCGCCTGTTTTCCCTACCAGCAACGGGCTGGCAATTGGCGACAATTGCTACCTGTCAACGGCGAAGGAATGAAAATACTATTATTATCGAGTCCGGGGATTAAAGAAGCGGGCTCAGGATAGCAAGCAGCCGGTGAAAGTAGTTGGGCCCCGAGAAAAGGAAAGGATATCAGCCACAATGGACGCAAAGTGGATTCCGCGGTATGAGAACAAGGCGCAAGGCAAGAGACAATCACAGAGCAAGCGAAATTCTCTGCCGCGAAGGAATACCCTGGCTAGCTTGGGCAGCTTGAGTGCTGCGTGAGTATGCGGTGACGTTGGAATTGAATCTTGTAGATCCACGAGATCGCTTGCCAGCCTATAGATGGCCAGATGTCTGGTGAGGCTTCTTCTCCCCCAGATTCGAAGATGTCGGGCGCGAATGGATTCAACAGAAGGACTCAGGCGTCATAAGAAAGTCACATCGTCATCTCCATCATCAATTGAAAGTGGCGATGGCAGATATGGCCGCATGGGACGGGAGACGGACAACGCATCAACGCTTTTAGCTCAGATACGTGTCAGAGCCCAACTGCAGAATTCGCCTGACCTGCAGCGGCTAACCAGCGACAGCCCAGTCGAGTGGACCAGCTTAACTCCAATTGGAAAACCCAGGGCGCCAGACCGCAAGAAATGCTCCGGCTGCGATGAGAAAACGAGACGCTGTGCGGCCTGTGCCTGACGGAGCCGTTCAAGTGGAGGGGCAACCCGCGCGCTTCTTAACCCCGAGGCGAGGCGAGGCGAGACTCGAAGACTCGAGGGGCGAAACTCCAGGCAATGCCGTCAGGGTAAGACTGACAGCTGGCAGGCGGTTGCCAGCGTGGCATCGGGGATAAACAGCAAATCAAGTCACCGCCATCTCGACCTGACAAAAGCGCTGTGATCCCGGGAGCCTGGTTGACTTAGCAACTCAACGGGCGACGGACAAAGTCAAAGATAGACAAGGCCTCGCTCTGACCGCCAGTGCCGATTCAGCTTGACTCAGCGGACACGGGACTGAGGCTCAGCTAATTATGTCGGATAATTTGAATAATGGGTGAATCTATTCCAGGTTAAATTTAGCAAGAGGCGAGGATACGGAGTACCTTGACGGCGTCATGGCAGACGGCCGGCTCCCGACGATGTGTGACGATATCGCCAACCTCAAGCCCCGCCAGGAATACTAATGATCAACTCATCTTCATAGAAGGTCGAGTGCGAAGCGCTCATCTCCCATTCACCGGTGACGATACACAAGCTTTTGCGATGTGTCTGGATTCTGGAACGAAGATGGAGCTGCTAGCAAGGTGTAAACCCCGCTCGTTCAGTAAGGAGCATCCTCGCCCCGGCCGTCACGGGCTGCCTGGCAATGGACTCTGTGCTAAGGGAAATAGTATCCAGGTCCAACTACGATGCTTCTTCTAGGTAACTTGGAGCGGGTTACCTTGGCCGTCGCAGGCACCGAGCGCGATCCAGGGCAAATGTGAAGAATGAAGAAAGGTGAGATGACGGTTCAATCTTACCATCTATGTCATGGAACTACTGGATATGAAAGGCCATACAGTCCAACAAAAGCGAGATGAGTATGGAGTTCAGGGCTAGGGCAAAGAACAGGAAGAGGTGTACAAGATGCTGAATTTCAATCCAAAGTCGCTAAATCAACTCGACAGCCAAAGCCAAGAATCCTGAACGGAATAAAGTCTTATACAGGATGCAATGCAGGGAGATTCTATATCTGAATGTCGTCAAGTTCGTCATCGCCCAAAAAGCCAACAAATGCTCTATCCAGGAATGTTCGCCACACCTGGTTCGTGCGCGGCCTCTTCATCTTCTTCTTTGACCTCTTTGTATTTGGCGCTTCTTCGTCTTCGTCATCACTGGAGTCGGGATCACTGGCAAGGGCGCTCTCGTCGCTCGAGTCCTTCTTTGCAATCCGTTTGGCGAGTCGGAAGTAACTGCGCACTGTGAGGTCTCTCATGCTGTACAGGTTGTCATCTCTAGTGTCGTACTCGACGTGATATAGGTCGACGTGAGCTGCTGTGTTTTCGTCCTCGACTGTATGGGAACCCTCTTGGGTTTTGGATGAGGCTCGCTTCTCATAGATTTCGGTGAGGTTGGCGTAGTACTGGGCCAGGCCCAGCCATGTAAAAGGCTTATTTGAGTAGGCGGGGCCAGGGAGTTCGGATTTGGAGGGATGGTCGGGTATCTTGAAGTTCGGCTTCTTCTTTTTCTTCTTGTCCTTGTTCTTCTTCTTCTTCTTTTTCTTCCCTTGCTCTTCGACATCTTCGCCATCATCCGCTTCATCCGCTTCAGCGACATCTTCTGAAGAGTCGCGTTTGACTGCATCCCAGTCAAGAGACTCAAACGAGCCTTCACTATATGCCGTGTCGGCCCACAGCTTAACGCCATCCAGACCGGTAGTGTTATACTCGACAACCCTCAACGTTGGAAAGTAATTTGGCACCACGCTGGGTGAAACCAGTGAGACGCTGTATCTTTCTGCGAACGGGCCACCAATCTTCTCCAAAAACCGCCGTTCCTTTTTCCCGAGGGCTTCCATGTCCCATTCATCAGATGAAAAGAAATTGGAAGCCTTGTCATCTGGCGGAGACGGCATCTCAGCCCAATCCTCTCTTAAGCTAGAGAGGTAGTCTGAGCGAGACTGCACGCTGAAGCTAGGATCGCTTGGCGAGTCTTCTGTGGCTGCGACAATGTCCACATCACGGCTGTCTTGTAACATGAAGTGGTCGACATTCATATGACCGTACACACTGCCGACGACAACGTCGCGGAACCGATTCATGAACAAGGTGTATTTTTGCCAGCAGCTCTCGTCCCAGCTCCGCTTGTCGCCCGACCGTGCAGGTGGCACGTGTCCGATGAGAATCGCTTTCATTTTGCGCTCCCGCAAAATCTCCAATTGCACGCGAAGCCACTCCATATGCTCAAATCCCGGTTCCGACGACGCCGCACAGCCGTCTACAGCAGAGTTGGACTCGTAGAAGTACATCGTGTTCAAGCTGATTGCGGCAAGCTTGTTGGGAACCAGCTCTGCCGAGAACCATCCGCCTTCTTCGAAAGTATGACGTTGCGCCTCGGGTATGAACTTCGACCACACTTCCGTGAACCTCCTCGTCCATCTATTCGGGGCTTCTCTGAAGATGTTATGCGGCATGATATCGTTGTTGCCAATCGTGGGAATGACCGGTATCGAGAGACCGCGGGCGGCACTCGAGTCTTCGAAGACATCAATGAACTTGGCCGCCAGGACCTTGTTCAGCTCAATTATCTCACCAGCCGTCCGAGGTATTTTCTCATCGTTGTCATGTCGAGCGGAGTCTCCGGTCCAAAGCACGAAATCGATTTCGCCTTTCAGATTCCTCTCGATCCATCGGAATGTTTCGTCAATTAGAGCTTGTGGTGAGTCGCAATCGGTCCCCTCAGCTCCCAAAAAGCCCGCTGTTCCAGTATCTCGGTGACATACTCGCTCCGCTGAAGTTCCTTCTTTGTAGTGTGTGTCTAAATGGAAATCTGGAAGCGGTCAGCCGGTTCCCCGGCAAAAACACAGAACGTAGGAACCTTGGGATTGCAAACAATACCTGTAATGTGCAAGAACCGCCCTGAGAGTCGCCTCGAGGACTCGATCTGATCTTCCTCCCTGTTGAGCGTACCCAGAACCTGTTGTTCTGGTTCTGCGACAGGCACGGCGGACGCGTGGGCAAAAAGTCCGACGCCGTACAGAATCGCGAGTAGGCGCGGTGGAATCATTGTAAGGCGTATAGGCTCCGTTGGAGCGGGCCGAGTGTTGATAATCAAGTAGAATCAAGCATAGATGTCAAAGAATCAGAGACGAACATAGGCAGCAAGAAATAGGAACGCGTAGCCAAGCTGCCAAAGAAAAAAGAATGAGGGCGGCCCTACGTCAGTGTCTCGAAGGCCCGATCGGGGAAAGCGTCCGTTAGCCTCAGGAGATCCAGCCTTATGCTGTTCAACGTCGGCAGCCTTCTCCGTTTTATACTGGCATCCTTCAGTCTCTTGATGCTTGAATCTATTTCTGATGGCTCTGGTCAGACGAGTTGATTCCAGTCTCGTTAGCATTAGACACCGAGTTTCTGAAATGTCTTCGCAATCGATGGCCGTCCCCCACTCCTCTTCGTCGCTGGCTCCACGTGCGCCATTCTATGGACTCCAGGTCGCCCAAGGGAGGGTCTGCTGATTGTTGGTCGAGGACCTTGTGCGCTTTCGCGGACTCTGGTTCGCGTGCCACCGCTCTGAGTCTGACACATCCTCATGGTCTATGAAATGGTTGTCTTGAGATGTCAAGGGCCTCCGGATCTCAATGATAGCACGGCAACACCGCGCTACTATGAATATCTTTTTGTGGCAAATGCTGACTTCAAGAGATCCTTAGAGGTCGCGTCCCCGGCCTTTATCCTGTTCCCGAACGCAAGACCGTTCTTCAGTTGTGTGCATGTCTTAGTTTGAACTTGAGGCATCGGACTATCCGTCGATCCCCGACCCGCAACAAGTGATGTGGTCTGCTTAAGGCTCGGACTATGAGATTGTCTGGTGATACTGATGAGGGTTTGCGGTCCTTGCCGCAAGGAAGGCCATCCATGCTCCATGGCCAGCACTCGCAAAGTAAAGGATCGTCGCAAGCCTATGGAGTAGGTACTCCATACTTATACGCATATGCTGCACCTTTGCCCCTTGGCGTCCTGAGCAAAGTTGGACATGGACAGCATGCAGACTGACAAGCGCTACTCCGTAAGGTCGTCGTCTTATACTGGCAAACAGACCCTTACGATGTCTCATGATGATAGATGACTCGAACTGTACCGGACCATACCTGATTGTTTCGCTATATACCCCTCTTTTCGCATAGCCCTGCGGTCTCGGGAGATACAAGCTGGGTAGTTGTAGTTGTGCAATGGGGACACAAATATACCTATACTAGAGGTAGTCTAGTCGTAGCTATGGTTGGTATGGTGATCTCATTGTCCAGTTACTGGAGACGTCAAGGGGCGCTGTCAAGCTGTATTGTATTAGGAGCACTGTGAGCTGCTGTCAGCGCGCACCAACCGTCTAGCAAAGTTCCTTCTGGGTGTGGCGGATGGGTCGTCGGTAAAAGTTGAGCTGTTTTATATCGTCGTAACCATTTGTTGGTTTCAAGGCTCTAACCCATTGAGTGTAGACGCTCTCGCCTGGTCTTCAATAAGTGGCTAAAGGGTAAGTTGTTGGGGAGGTCTTTTCTTTGAGGGAGATGCGAAAATATATACACGGCACCCTCGCAGTACCTAGGAATGAAGAAGCAAACTACCTACATGTGTCAGAACCTACACGGCACAACTGCGCAGAGCAATCATTCAAAGAATTAATCTATCCCAACGCCACTAATGTACATGCACATCACTCATATTTTATACCACCTCCAGACCTCATCTAGAAGTCCGTAACGCGCCCCCCATAGCTCCAATCTCCTCCAGAGCCCCATCGCAACGGTTCATTCTTTGGCCCTCCAATCTCGCCAGTTTTCGGGTTCTTCTCGCCCTCGAATTCGGGCCTGAGTCCGGGTTTCGCGTCGGGATGAAGCTCCTCTCCATCGCCGCTGGCCTCCACCCGCGCGGGTTCCGAGTCCGGCGACTGGTTGACTTGCGGCGTGCTGAATGCGCCGGTAGATTGTTTCTGAAGCTGCTCGAAGATTTTCTGCTCGTCTTCGGGAAGACGAGGTGGCGCGGGGCCTGGACGGAATGCGAAGACGGGTTTTGAGTCGTCTGCGAGGCGGGCGCGGGAGGTTGAGAAGAGGGCGCGCGCTGGGAGGTTCAGGCTAGCGCGGGACAGAACTCGGCGGGAGATAAGAGACATGGCCATTTTGTGTGTAGTGTAGGTTTTGATGATGTGAGTCATTTGTTTGGGAGGGAAGAGTCAGAGGGTTAGGATGGCAGAGGATAAAATGCGGAGTGGCGGACGGAGACCGCGGAGGTGATCAGCCGAGCCGATATCGCCGTCATTTCAACCCGATTTTGGATGCGGCATTTCTTTCTCCCCACGTTTTGTCAACTTCCCCTTTCTCTCTTAAACCTCGACAAGCCCTCAATTTCTGTAAGCTCTAGACTCTTCAGGCTTACCATCGCAATGTCATTTGTTCGTGCTGCGTCGCGGCGATTGCCGCTGGCGAAGAGGCTGGTTTCCGCGGTTGAGTCACCGCTGCAGCGCCGGTATGTCTCTGCGACTTCCAAAGCTCAGGTAGGCCAATTGCTCTCTCGTTCTAAATCGAGTATGTGTTCTAATGTGAGAAGGGCGCCGTCATTACACCCGATCCCGGAGCCGACTCCGTCTCAGCAGCTTTCGTCAATGAGCGCGCGCCGTACCTCGTTCCTACCTACGTTCGTCCGGCCCCAATCATGGTCAAGGGACAGGGATGTTACCTGTGGGACATGGAAAACAGGCGGTACCTTGATCTCACGGCAGGTATTGCAGTAAACTCGCTTGGTCATTGCGACCCCGAGATCTCGAAGATCATCGCCGAGCAGGTGCGCATGGCAGTTATGTCTTAACCATTCATTGCTGATGCGTATCCAGGCCGAAACCCTCCTCCACGCCTCCAACCTGTACCACAACGCCTGGGTCGGCGCTCTCAGCAAAGACCTAATCACCCTCACCCGCGAATCCGGCGCCATGCGCGATGCAGCCCAAGTCTTCATCGCCAACTCCGGCACCGAAGCCAACGAGGCCGCCATCAAGTTCGCCCGCAAAACCGGACGTGCCCGCGACCCCTCCGGCGCAAAGCACGAGATTGTCTCTTTCCAAGGCTCCTTCCACGGCCGTACAATGGGCGCCCTCTCCGCTACCCCGAACCCGAAGTACCAGACCCCCTTCTCGCCCATGCTCCCCGGCTTCAAGTACGGCAACTACAACGACGTCGCCCAACTGCAAGACCTCATCACAGACAAGACCTGCGGTGTGATCGTCGAGCCCATTCAAGGCGAAGGCGGCGTCAACGTCGCAACCCCCGAGTTCCTCGTCGCTCTCCGCAAGCGCTGTGACGAGGTCGGCGCCGTCCTGATCTTCGACGAGATCCAATGCGGCCTCTCCCGCACTGGCAGCTTCTGGGCCCACGCCCACCCCTCTCTCGCCCCCGCCAACGGCGAGCCCGCACACCCAGACATCCTCACCACCGCCAAAGCCCTCGGCAACGGCATCCCCATCGGCGCAACCATCGTCTCCGGCAAGACCGTCGCAGAGAACATCAAAGCCGGCGACCACGGCACCACCTTCGGCGGTAACCCTCTCGCCTGCCGCGTCGCCCACCACATCATCCACCGCCTCGCCTCGCCCGAGCTTCAGAAATCCGTCCAAGACAAGTCCGCCATTCTCGTCGCGGGCTTCCAGGCCCTGCAGCAGAAGTATCCAGCCCTCATCTCTGAGATCCGCGGACGTGGTCTTATCCTTGGTCTCCAGCTCTCGAAGGACTTCTCGCCCAAGGCTGGTGAGATCATCACTGCCGCTCGGGAACGCGGTATGCTCATTATTACTGCTGGTGAGGGGTGCCTGCGGTTCGTTCCGCCTTTGACAGTGACGGAGGATCAGCTGAAGACTGCCCTGCGGATTCTTGAGCAGGCCTTCGAGGCGGTTCAGGCTTAGACTATTGTTTTGGCTTGCACTTGGGGCTTGTTCAGCATGTAGGAGGGGTATATGCTGTGATTGATGTGTTGATTTTCGTCTCGCTTTGGTTTGATTGTTGGAATGTCAGGTCCGTATACCAATTAGCATTGCTGCTTCTGTTTTGGTTCAGGGTACATATAGAAAAAAGCAGTGGTATTTTCCTTAGTAATGCTTACGAGTTGCGCTACTATTTGGATATTGCGCCGATGTAGTCCGTATCAGAGGTGTATTTCATTTTCACATAGTGTTTCTCGCTCCCGTGGATTCAAGAAAATTTACTAATAATAGATCAAAATGGGGTAGTCAACGGAATTGAGCGCGAGACAGGTAAAGGGGTTTAATGGTAGGGATCCAATTCCCCGAGTTGTTCACTAAACACATCCCCTTTTTCCATACCTCATTTCTTCCATGTCGCAATATACGTTTGTTCATTTGGCCGACACAGCTAGTAATAAAAGCAATTTCCGCCTAGCCCACGCTCATCGGTTACGGTCGCAGAACCCCAAACTCACAAGCTGCATGTAGTTAGCCATATCAACTTCAAACCAATATTGGAGAGGGAAGACGTATAAAAAAAAAGTGGGGCCGCCCCCCGGGGAAACGGCCCGTTCACGAGCCCATACCAGCAGAACACGATCCAATTCTTTTCCCCAAAGCCACCAAAGCCAACCGGTTGCCCATGAGTATTCCCAGACAAGAGACACTTTCACCGAACAAGCAGCAGACAAGCCTAGACTTTGATCCTCACACGAGAGAGGTCCCGTCACTTGTTGGTTCCAGTATCCGAGTCAGGAACTCAAGCAAAGGCGGAAGGAATTGTTGAGTTTCGAAAAAGAGTGTTGGGATGTCTGGATTGATAGGGTGTGAACATGCTATCGCATCGTTATCCTTCTCGCAATCTTTTCTAAAGAGACGTCGGTATGTTCGTTTCAGAGGGCGTTGGCTGGAGTACTTGTCGTGCCTTTCCTGCGTCGAGGGACCCGATAACCTTCTCATGTCGCGAACGTAAACCCATGGTGAATTAACCTCCTGCGTGTGACAGAGTACCTCCGGGGACAAGATTTTCGTTTTCTCTCCAAGGCTGGAGGGCGGCCAAAGAACATCCATAAAAACCGCTTATTGAGTGTCTATCCCGAGAGATAGGTGTCGGAGCCCGTTCGATCGATTTGCAATCTACTTTGCAAAGAGACGGTTAACGCAGTGGATCGGACCTTCGATGAAAGAAGCAAATCGGTGGCTGGTGCCGTGATTTGAGGTGTGCTAGCCTTGAGACAGTGTTGGGTGAGCGAAAATGGGTCGGTAGAAAGATCGATACCGGAACGTGACAACAGGCCGGGGGTTCTTGGAGACGGTTATGAACTCCAAGAGTCATGCTTGCGAAGAAGTAATCAGAAAAACCTTGCTACAATCCAATGCGTTGGCCAGCAAAACTGGATCCGGTCGATTGGACTGATTCCGGCAAGTGGATTTTCCTTATTCACAGCTCGACTGCATGACCGTATGTAGGCAAGTCTTCGACGAAGACAGCTGTTGTGTTCAGAACAAATCGTTTCGGCAATATACAATGTTTCTGCCAATGTGACTCGGGTCCGCATTGATATTAACCGGCGAAATACATCCGAGGATGCTCGATCAGTCCACACAGGGGATCCCCAGTTTCTAGTCTCGGTATAGACAAACCCATCCCTGTTGATCCGCATGAATGCCCAGCGTAGGATACCGACGCGTGTCCGAGCGTTGGACTTAAAAACGCATGGTATTTCCGTCTTTTAGGTGCCTTTCGGCTCTGGAGAGCTGCCTTTCGTCGAGATCAATCGGCTAGTCAACAACTCCCATGCTTCACTGCGAGGCGATTCCAGGACCGACGAAGGTGGCTTAGGGTTAGATTCCCAATTCCGGTCAGGCAAGTCGGCGCTCTACTCGAGCTTTGAGCATGCTCAATCGAAATTAGGGAGTTCGAGGCGGTACGTCTGTAAGGGTGCCTTGGCAGGCGAGAGGTAACACCGGAGGGAAATTCGGACAAGGGAAGACGGGTTTCGGCTGAAAAAGTGTTGAGTACGATAAGCATCCGTGGTAGCCGTACCATGAGCAGAAACAAGCGAAGTCTGGTCAGAAAATTGGTTGAGCGGGCGATGCGAAAGCTGATGAAGAGAGGAAGGAGGAGAGAGGTGAGCTCACTTAACACAAGCGATAAAGACGCGACGCGTCGTCACGTGATGCGGTTCAGGCGGGATTCTGCCTCTGTCCACCGCCATCGGGGATCCAGGCGCTTCACTCTGCCGATGGATTCACAGAAAGCTCAACCACCAACCCTGCGAGCTAAGGATGCATCGTCGGCACTCGGCGGCAGTCCAGCTGGCGTGTCCGATACGCAAGTATTAGAGCGTTGTCGGCAAACCCTCGAAACCAGCACCCGTCAAATAATCGAATGATTCCTCTGAACGACAGCCAATGTCCCGCGGCAATGTCTTCTTCCGGCGTTTGCGGGGCTTCTGGGGAAGCATGCCTCAGGCTGCTCAGGCGTGCTGCCGTGGTTGATTGCCGTTCTTAACTTCTCCATCCTGAATACCTCCCCTCTTCTTCTGCTACTGCTCCTGATGTGGCGTGTGAGGACTACTCCCCTTCGATATCCTCGTCAATTGCGAATCGCCGCTCAATCAGTCAGGATGAAGCATCATTTGATGGTCGGCACCTGGACCAAGCCGGGCCGCATCTACACAGTTGCTTTCGATGATGAGGCCTTGACTTTGGAGCTGGTCAAGAAGACCGACATCCCTGAGGCTGAGCCGATCTCATGGATGACCTTCTCAGTATGTTCACCATCAGGTCTTCAATCGGCATGTCTAACCAGCCTAGCACGACAAAAAAGCCATCTATGGCGCCGCCATGAAGAAGTGGAATAGCTTCGCGGTCAACAGCCCTACCGACATTGTTCACCAAGTCTCCCACCCTGTGGCAGGACATCGTACGTTTTCATATATTCTACTCACCGTGGTACCTAACTGAACTGTTGTCTACAGCTATGGCCGCCAACGACGACACAAACACCCGTGCGATTTTCGTTCTCGCCGCTCGCAAGCCTCCCTACAACGTCTATGGAAACCCGTTCTACAAGTATGCTGGATTCGGAAATGTGTTCTCAGTTGAGTCGGATGGTCGTCTCGCCAAGAATATCCAGAACTACGAGTACGAGCCCAACACCGGTATCCATGGCATGGTGTTCGACCCCACCGAGACCTACCTATACTCTGCCGATTTGCAGGCCAACAAGATCTGGACCCACCTAAAGGACTCTGAGACGGGCGAGTTGACTCTGATCGATTGCCTCGAGGCGCCAGACCCTGGTGACCATCCCCGCTGGGTTGAGATGCACCCCAGCGGCAAATACCTCTACGCTCTGATGGAGGCCGGTAACCGTTTAGCTGTCTACGTCATTGACGAGCGAACGCACAAGCCCGTCTTTACCCATATCACATATCCTCTACTTCCTCCCGGTATGTTCTCCATGTACATGTTGCTGTGATTTGGTCCTAACGCAGCTAGGCCTTCCCCCGCGCAACAAGTACCGCGGCGACGTCACCTTCACTACCAAGAGCGGCGAGTATCTCTTCGCTACTACTCGCAGCAATCACTTTGATGTGACCGGATACATTACTGCTTTCAAGCTGGGCCCCAACGGCAACATCGAGCGCCAGCTCTTTATCCACCCCACGTCCACCAGCGGCGGCCACTCCAACGCCGTGAGCCCATGCGATTGGAGCGACGAATGGCTTGCGCTCTGTGACGATCAGCTGGGCTTCGTCGAGATTTATAGGTTCCGTGATGAGAACCTCTCCCGCGTCGCACGCGTGGATATCCCTGAGCAGGGTTTCGGCATGAATGCCATTTGGTACGATTAAATCAAGATATAAACAATGCAAAAGTTCAAAGCACTGTCTCCCTGGGCGGTCCCTTATCTCCCACGTAGGTGCTATGTGGTGATTTATCCGGCCATCTGTTCTCAGCCGCCCACTGTCTTTCCTCTGTGCCTAAGCCATTTGGCGTCCGGATTGGTCAACTACCCCTGCAGTAGAAGCGGGTGATGTGCACCCTGAACACAGCCCCTCGAGAAGATGTGATGATATGTAATTGCTTCTTCCGCTAAGCCTTCCTGCAATGCTACTGCTCAGCCTCGTCATAAGAAGGGACTCTCCTCGGCAGGATTGGGGTTGAGCCGCTTCCCATACCGGCGATGTTCATTGTCTCAGGATCACGGTTCGCTTACGACCATTATGGAGGCTACGAACTCAACAACACGAGGAGCTTTCCAATCTACATCGTCCGCAGACAAGTTCGATGGCGAAGACTTTAGCAACAATCTCTTTACAGATCTGGCCCCACTGCTGACACTGTTCGGCGAACAAGTCACAAAGCAGTTTCTTTCCCAATCGGTAGGTCAGGCTCTAGTTTCGTCCCTGATACAATTACAAGCCATTGAAGCTTACCGGTCTTAGATGGGCTATGCAGATGATATACTCCTCGCGATGGCACCCCTCGGAATATTGACTTGCGTCATCAGCGCCATTCGTGTTGGAGGCCGTCGGTGGCTCAGAGCGCTTGTCGGACGGGCCCGGGAAACTAGGGCAACCGCGGAAATGGAGCTCTTGTCCTGCACCAGCGATGCTGTCTGCGAACTCTGGAGTGGGACTGAGATAGGTACGCCAGCGATTTTGTCATTTTTCCACTCAAGATTTCTTGTTTCTGACCAGTGCCAGTACGAGAGCGAGGGGCTGCTCAAACGAAAGAGTTCATTTACCGCAAGATAGATTCGAATGACAGGCCGAAGGACGGAGAAGCCCACAACATCATTTTTGACCTCAAAACAGCCTGCGAGCATGGGATAATGATCGGCTCGCACCCCCGGTTGGACGACTCCAGGACCCGGACAGTATCCAGGGAAGCGCTTCACGCCTTGATGGTTCGGAACGCGGTCAGGATCATGAAGCAAGCACCTAACCTAACCCTCAACGTATCGGATGCGACGACGTCGCCTGCCATAACTTGGGCCTTTGCGATATTTGGAATCATTGTGCAGGTTTGTGTACTTGCGATCGCTGCGCTCGTTACATACCACTGGCGAGTCCCTGCCCAGGGCTCCACGATCGTGAGATACGGCTTTCCCGTTTTCGCTCTAGGGACAATGGTCCTCTCTGCAGGTATCTTCATTTGTTCATGTAAGTTTTTCATTCCCGATGGTTACTTGGCTGATCCTAGAAGATGTCATTGAGGCCCACACAGAGGAGATTGACTTCAATCTGGTGGAAAAGATAGGGAACACCAAGATCATCAGGATACAGCGAGCTTGCACAGTTGGTGATCAGCGATACGGATCGTACGCAATAATGAATGAGGAGGGCAGCCGAACCCTGCGCACTTCGCGAATAAACGAGCCTCCCGATTTCAGCATATTCTCTCTGGTGGCAGCAAGCATGTCCATTTGCGGCTATATTATGCAGTTCATTGGATGTAAGCAATCATCAAACATTGGCCATCACTATAAGCGTTCCTGACCATAGTAGTGAGAGCGATGCACTGGAGCGTCGCTGTCACGGTGCTCGGCGCTATGTTAGTAATGGCGTGCACCAGGGCATTTGTTCGTCGTGGACTTGCCGCCAATCCAAAAGTTGTTAAACTTATGGAGGGGCATGAGCTGTCTTGGGTCATGATGGATGCTTGCGGAATTGACTCTCTGAAGATTACACCGGAGATCTGGCTGGGCGTTGATGGCTTGGTGAGCCAGCCTTGGGACCCGCGTTCCGACTTGCCGAACCCAGCCCTAGGCCATATGAGAAGCCTGCCAACAGACTGGCTTATCCGGGCTATGGTCGAGGGGCGGAAGGAAGTTGGGAAACTGGTTTCATGGGGGGATGACTGCAGTCACTTGGCACATCAGCTTGCAACCGCAATCACCGGCGTGCTTCAATACATCTCCGATGAGAATGATGCATTTGAAATCAGGAAGATTCCGCTTGTCTTTAAGCAACCGCCAAAGAAAGAAAACTCAGGGCATGGACTAGCAGAGTATCCGACTGCCAACGATTTCAGCGCTGCTGTTGAAAGTAGGGGCTTTGAGGTTGCATCTGGTCTTCTCGAGTACCGCCTTCCAGGCCAAGACACTACACTCGGGGCCGGCTTTCAGTGGAAGTGCGGAATGAGTCTGATGAGGCACAGGAGTGCCGAGGAGGAGAGACATCAGTACCAGTTTCGAGCCCAGGCCGTGAGACCGAGGTACAGCGACCCAGAGAAATCCGGCAGTGATGTGGGTCGTAGTGCGTCTGTGTTTAGATGGACTATGGACGTTGCGTCTCTGACTGCGATTCTGTCTCTCCTGGCATTTACCTCAGCGAAATCCTTGGACCCCGACGAGAAATCAGGGAAGGCGGTGCGGCTCCTTGGAAGGGGCTGGGATGTTCCTATCCCAACGCGGTTGCTATTCACAGGAGCGCATGAGCCAGAAACAGCATTAAGCGGCCTAGGACAACACCAACCAGCTATCGGACAGGAGTTAGAAACATGCTCCGGCCATGATGGACGAGCAGAGCAATATCAACTAACGGATTTCTATGGTATCTGGATACGTCGACCCAGCCCGGCAGTCTTCGAGTGGTCTCAGGTACCGCCATCCATAAATCGTGATTTCATTTTTGGAGGAAGTCTTGACGGAGTATCCAGGTGCGTCCTGGACGACATGCCGGTTGCAAAGGTCATACTAACGAGGACCCAAGGAACGTAAGACGAGAAGCCATCCTACAAGCGGAGAACAGCACCCGGAAACACCTCGCGACCCACGACAACCTCAAGGCCAATGGCTTTCGAGAGATAATCAAGCCTCTGTCTAGGATTCTATCGCATGTTGCTCCAGATGGGCGCCGGCTGCATGCGGATCAGTTCGAGAGAGCAAAAGGAATATACGTGAGCCATTCGCCCGCTCGCCTGTACGCACAGGAGATCTTCACCGAGTTCATGCTGCAGCTTGCGAGCAGAACCACCGAGATACGAGGCCACACCCGACGTCGACCACCTCTACCAGGTGATCGTCCGGACGAGCCCAGATGGGGCCACAGCGTCATCTCGAGGCTGGCGGATATAGTCCGGGACTCGGGGCTTGCGGCTGATGAAGAGGAGGCCTATATTCTAGTCGTTCCTCCGTTGCACGCCTACGGGCTGTTACCGACCAATCCCAAACTCGCCGATGATGGGTCTGACTTGTCTGCGCCTGGCGATGCGATTGGGGTTCCTTTGCCTCAAGGACGTGGCCGGGAAAGAGAGTAGATAGATACGGTCGCCTGGCCTTTGCATTATATTCGCAAGCCCGCTACTTACCAATACGGAATTCATTCGCTATCCGATGCCGGAATAGGGCAGCATCATCAACCTTAGTCTGCCCACTCAAACACTAGTGACGCTGGACTTGCTGACAAACTCCCCAGCTAAATGCAGCTTAACCTCCGCTAGCCTCCGCTGGCGGCCCACTCGGCAGATCCAGTCAATGATAATCCGAATCGTGACATCGTCAGGAACAGAGGGCGGGCGATGACTGGATCCCGAGGAAGCACAACCTTCCCCTCACTGCGGGGCTGCCGAAATAAATAGCTGCAGCTTCCCCTCTGTCATCATCTTCCCTGTCTTACATCTCCATCTTAACACCGGCATCATGGCTGAATTTCCCGCCCTCAAGCCCGCTTTCACCATCAAGGTACGCAATGCCCTGCTCACTATCCCGACCTGGGACTGATCCAGCGCAGATCGAGCTCGATGCTCCTCTCGCAGTTGGTAAGCCGACTTCCAACCATGGATTCACAAGAAACAGTGCCAATAACCTCGACCAGGTACCGGCGTCCGCCAGACCTCCCTTCAAATCATCGTGAGTATTCACTGCCGAGCCAGTCCGAAAAGATGGAGCTAAGATGCTATCAGCCTTTCACCAAAGGCGTCTTCAAGACCGAAGAGTCCTTTGACCCAGCATTCGAGGCGCAGGTCGTCGGCACCGGCAACGACTACATCCACGTCGATCCCGATGGAAAGCACATGCGCTTGAACGCCAACGGAGTCCTCAAGTCTGTCTCGCCCACGACCTTGATGTCTCGTTGACAGTCTGCTAATACCTGCTTCGCATTACAGGACCCAGGATGGCGCTGTATGACTCACCTACCCAGAACAAGAGTGACGGGAAATAACCTCGACTAATTGCTGTCATCACAACCAGCTCCTATATGTGAACTACACCGGTGTCATCACAATAACCGAAGCCGAGCAGAAAGTCCTCGGCGGAACAGCAGAAGAGGGAAGCACACCATGGGGAAACTCTTGTTCGTATACCCTTAACCCAGTGCTTCACCATTCCAGATTTGATGCTGATCGTTGGCCCTCCTATAGTCACCCACCTTACCTTTGAGGTCAGACATTCTAGTTGCCCTTCCTGCCTGCCACGGACTCCTGCTAACAAACGATCCAGACCGGTGACGAGCGCTATAAGGACCTTGAGAACCGCGTCTTCGTCAGCAAGGGCCGGTTCAACGTGCAGAAGGGCAAGCCGACCGTCGTTGAGTACCGGGTTAGCCAGGTTGTGCAGGGTTGAGTGAATGATGGGATGAATGAATGATCGCCCCGTTACTGTTACCGTACAGAGAGAAATGACGATGGAGACTTCAATGTCAGATGACTGCCACTGTTTGATTAATTCTTGAGGGTCCCGCTCGCCGCACGCCCCGAAACAAACGCACTTTGGCGCGACGAGCGCCTCCTTACCAGATGCTGCCTAGCATTTCGGAAGAGGGTACACATAGGAAGATTCCTGACCGGGATAGGAGAGACTAACCAATTCCTCTTGATGGTGAGGCCCTTGCGCACTTTGTCGCCAGGTCTCTGAATGGTGAGAGTGAAGTTACAAGGCATGTCACAAACCCGCTGGCTAAAACTGACACTCCAGTTCGGCCTTCATAGCCGGATTTACTACCTATTCTACTTAGCTACCCTTCCGCTCCCCTGGCTCGGGGTATAAACAGTAGCTTGAATTCCCGCCTGGGTGTTCTTTCTTCGTTCTTCCTACATCTCTTCGGTCTTGGGCTTGCTTTTCTCGAGCTCGCGCTTACCTCGCTCCTGAACGTGCCTTTTTCTCTAGGTAGGTCTTGTACCTGGGTATTCCAGTCGTGCATCCAGGTTGTGCGACGTAGGTCCGTGGTATGGTGCGCCCAGGTATTCCCCTGCATGAACTGCATCTTGCAACTGAACAATACCCGGAGCGATTTACAACTCATCTATACGCTGAGCTTAGGCTTTTCGGCCCTGCCTTGGGGCAAAGATGCGAAGAATCCCTCTCTCCTAGAGAACAGTGTTCAGGCTAACAAGAAGCAAGTCATGGAACCGGCATCCACGGCAACAAGTTCAAATTAAGTCTGAGCGAGAAACATAAATGCTACGGCGCCAACCCCAGCAGCAACTATCTAACCTAATTGGCTGGATGTCGTCACCTTTATCCCGAGAGGTCCGAGGGACGGGACGTCAAAGATGATGCATACGTCTACGTCTGCGTTCAGATTCAGAGTATCATAGCAAGTGGGAGCTGAATTGTCCCTAAAGTGCATTGCTTGCCCTGGCTGTCTGGTCCAGTCTATCTTCCTCCAACGTTGCCGATGAATCTAACCCTTAGGTATATGACACCTCCCAGCTGCATCAGCGAAAACAAAACAAATGGTACTGCCATACAATCACTTCGCCATGGCTGATGCCGCGGTGCTCTAGAAACTAACCGACAAGTCATGCACCAACGGCTCGTTTCCTGCAACAAAAGAATCATCTGCCTGCTGACACATATGGGAAAAAGAAAGGGCGGGGACGCTGGGGCTCTTCCATCTATCGGTGCATAAAGGCATATCGCCAGTCGTCCTCTGACGGACGATCGAAACCCATCGCCGTAACTGTTGCAACGCAAGCGTCAAATGCCTCAATTGCGTATCTGTCAGACCGATGTAAAAATCATTACGTTGGATGCCGGACACAGGATCTGCTTGCATATGGAACAAAATCCTCCTGAAGATACGATATTCAAACCAGGCTTGATAGGGGTTGGTTTCTATGTAAGCCGCACACGCATGGAAGGCGTAAACTAGGAGGTCATCTTCCCCAGCATAGGGAATCCGGTCCGGGTCGACTTGATCAGCCGGCACGGCCGTGGACGGCGGGAAAGGAAGCTGGAAAGGAACAGACATCAGGTTAGCTCGGGGTTTGCCAGGCACGAGCGGGTTGGATCTCCTTTACTTATAGTCCCTGCGGAGTGGAAAACGACTAGGGTGTTGGTTGCTTGCTTACGGAGGCTGTGATCTCCAACCGCGGCGAAATTCTGGCCTTCTCGGGAGATGATTGCGGTCACCACACACTGCTTAAGGTCATCGCTGACGTAAATGTCGACGCACTGGTACGAAGGTCAATTGGATCAGTTGTTGAGAGAGGAGTTGGGTAAGGGGGACGCACGGTAGGCACAGTGGCCGTGGGACAGTATTGTATTCTCGCAAGAGCGCCGACAATCGCGACGCGCGGATTGCAAAGTGTTGGATCGGTAGCAATGAGGGAGATAATCTTCCGGGCGGTCATTTGATATCCGGCGATAGCTGCGGTCGCCATTTCGGTTTTTGTTCGCCGTGGAAGGCTGGGTATTATATGTGGGCCGGGTGACGAGGGAACGGAGAGCGATAGAAGGATGTACGGTGGCTATAGACGGTCTGGAGCTTGTAGGGAAAAGGAGGAGAGGATGAAGAAATGAAAGTCCAGGGCTACAGGTAAGTGGTCTTCTATACTACTCATGTTTTCTTTGTACCGCGCAGGCTTTGTATACTGATGAATGGGCTTTATGAGGTTATATTTTCAGAAAGATGGTGAACAAGACGGAGGACAAACAACAACAAAGAAACTCAGCGCCAGAACAAGACCAACCAGAGGCCTAGCCAGGCCTCCAAAGCATCTTCCAGGAACAGAAAACGAGGGACAGTCCCGGTGGTTGCCATATGGCCCGGTACCATAATTCCCAGACTCCGGCAAGGGTTGGTCGCTCTACAACTCCCCCTTCGCGACCAGCTGATCATAAAGCGTGTTCATTGCGTCCCGGGGCGTCGCTCTGCTAGCAATGTTCTCGGCGGTACGGGTATGGGCGTCGAACACAGCTTGAAACTGCGGAGTGAGATTCTCGCGTAGGGCTCGCAAGCGCTCAGGTTTCGCGGTCCCCCCAACCGTGTAGCACAGCCTCTCATCCCACATGTCGGTCCTCCACTCCGCCATCCCCCGCTCCTGAAGGTGCCGACATTTCAGCCGGATGAAGGCTTCGAAAAGCGCAGCGTACGTCAGCGTCTTGACGGCGGGCACGTCCAGCCAAGGACCCGAGCTACTGTAAAAGTCTGGGGTCCTGGGTGGCAGTCGAGCAGCGTCGTTGGTGAGCACGAATGTTGGGTCATTGGCAGGCACGGGGTCAAGGGTTAGCGTGGGGAGGGCCCAGAGGAGACGTGATTGTTTGTACAGCGAGAGAACTGTGAATTTGGGTTTGCGATACTGCGTTTCGACGTGGAAGTGGGCGTCGGCAATCTCGTGCCATCCGTTCAGGGCCAGGTTGGCGAGGAGTTCGGTTATAGGGTACTTGTCTCCGATCTTTCCTTTGCGCGGGAACCGGTCGTATACGAGCTCTGGACACTTGGGGTCATCGCAGTACTGAAAGCCTGCGTCGATTAGTGCGCGGATGCCGGACTCGAACTGGAAGGGGGGGAGGGCGGGGGGAACAGTGTCAGCCGAGCCAGGGGTATCGTGGAGGGTTGGGGATGGGAGAAGGGGCTTACCTGGCCGTCGGGGACAATGAAGTCGATTTCCTGAGTGAAGCTATCAGCATTGAATGAAGGTAAAGGAAAGGAAGGGCTAAGGGAAAGGGATGATACCGGAAAGGGCTGGGCCTGACTGTACAGACCCACAACCCACCAGCCAAAGAGAAGGTTGGGCACCTGGGCTCTGTTCAGGATCTGGGCGACATCGGCTGGCAATCATCAGCATTGCTTCACATTGGGGGAGGACAAGCTATACCTGCCGGCTTGACACCGCGTGGTATTTCAGACATGTCGAGAACGTTGTTCGATGGCCTTGCAACCAGGCGATCGAAGGCCTTCTTATTCTCGACATCCCATCTCGAGAATCAAAGCCAGGAAAAAGACAAAGCATATCAGCCCTCCCCAGAGAGAACCTAGAAGCATGTGCTTCGGCACCAACGGTTCCAATCTTGGCCCTTTCCTTTGTCCCTTTCCTTTATACGAGATCAGTTGTGCGTCAGATGCAACCGACAAGACTGCCTGGACCAAAAGTCTCAATGCTTTTGATCAGGAAACCCCGTCACCTTCTGTTATCGTTATAGCAGACGGCTTCAAGTGGATTACACAACAAGAAGGATGGTCAGTGTTGACGGGACCTCCCGAGTGCCCTGGTTGCACATTCATCTCCTTCTTCTTTATCCTGCCTCCTCAAGTCATGGCCCGTACCGATTTTAGCCGCGCCATGGCTTGACTGTTCCAAGGCCAGGGCATGTGGCAGTGCCAACCTGATCATGTCAAAGCAAGTGAGTGCATGCGGTCAATAAGCTCAAAGTGTAGGTATCTGTGTAGAGGACAGTATAGGGTTAGGGTTATGCCTTCGAGTCCACTCCGGCCCGTCAGAATTTTCCCAGTAAGTACGCCTTGATACCGAAGGAGACAGGGACCCTGACCCCTAATCTTGATTGCTCCATCACAAGGACACTTCGCGGTTGAATGAAGTCCCTGTGCCTGGCCCCCTCCTGAACAACCACAGATTCGCTGTTCCATTGTCAAACATATTCTTTTCATCTCTACTCAAACAAAGGCCTTTCACCGGCTAGGTAAGCCCCTCAAACCTTTACAGAAAGCTAGATTAGTATGCCCGCCGAGACTAAGTTCTCAAGATCCCCTGGTCCGTTCCAGACTCGACCAGGTCTCCTTCAACAATCTATATCTGTACAAGGAGGTGCGCGTAGTCCCTTTCTCCAAAGGGTGGAGGAAGCTGCCCAAGGCCTCTTCAGAGGCCATACTGCTGCTGAATAACTTGATGGTATTAAGAGAGTGGTCCCGGCTAAGCCTTAAACCTCCTTCAATGCCCGCAGCAATCAATAGTGGCATCCCATCCATTCTAGTCGAGCCCTCTCTGATAAGCCCTGCCCTGTTTCCGCCGCAAGTAACCATTCCACCCGCGCAAGCTTCAGCAAGACACCAGTCTACTGCCACCATGCCCAAATCCATCCTCCACGGCCCCAAAATGAACCTCCTTGGCTCCCGAGAGCCTTATATCTACGTTTACGGGCCTACAACGCTCGCAGACGTGGTCTCCCTTGGCTGCAAATATGACCTTCTCTATTGGTATTGTAAGCAGTGGCTGGACGCGAGACAGTGCATATTTGATTCTGTGATTGGGACGAACGTGCTATGCTCTGGCTGTAAATATCAACTATACCTTTACCATGCTATATACCATGGGTATGCTTTATTCTCTAGTCATGTTCTACACCATACTCAGGGGAAAGCGTTGTGCCCCGATGAACAATGCATACCTTCACCGTATACTCCGAACCCTATGCAGAACATACGCTGTGTGGCTTAGTCGGTTGGAGACCCCTTGTAGTGAGTAACCATCGAGCGGAGCCTATCAATCGAGAGCCTGATTCTGACACTATTCCCCGTCAATAATCAGCATAATAAAAAAACCGACGCGAAAAATCCACTCACCATCTGATAATAAACACCCCACTTCCCAAGAAGCTCCCCATGACTCCCCCGCTCCAACAACACGCCCCCATCCCCAAGGACAAAGATGACATCCGCATTCTTCACCGTCGCCAGCCGATGCGCAACCGCAATCATCGTGCGCCCTTTCGCCGCCCGCTCCAGCGCCGCTTGCACTAACCTCTCGCTCTCCGAGTCCAGCGAGCTGGTCGCCTCGTCGAGGAGGAGGAGCAGCGGATCGCGAACCAGAGCGCGCGCAATGGCGATACGCTGCTTTTGCCCGCCGGAGAGAGCAATGCCCCGGGATCCGATGTCCGTGTCGTAGCTTTCTGGGAGAGAGGCGATGAAGTCGTGGATTAGGGCGTCGCGGCACGCGGCGTGGAGGGCCTCGTCGTTTACGGTGGCGGGGTCTATTCCTAGGAGGATGTTATCCTGGACGGAGCCTGGAGGGTTAGTGGGTTATGGGAGACTCAAGAAGGGCTGGTTTACCTTGGAAGAGGGTCGGCTCTTGCGCCACGAGAGACAGGCGTTTGCGATGGGCGTAGATGTTGACTTGCGAGATGTCTTTCCCGTTGAAGAGGATTTGGCCCTCGTCTGGGTCGTAGAATCGCTCAAGCAGGGAGATGATGCTCGTCTTTCCGCATCCTGATGCGCCGACCAGAGCGGCGAACTGGCCTTTCGCGATCGTCATGTTCAGACCGTTTAGGACTGGGATGTCGCGAGCGGGATATCTCAAGCGGACGCCACGCAGCTCGATCTCAACACCCCCGTCCTGCATATGCATACCTTCTTCCTCGCATGCATCTTTCACCTTCAAGCTGGACTCCCTTGCCCCAAGAACCCGATCCGACGCAATCGCCGCCTGCGCCGCATTGGGCCCAAAACTAAGACTCTTGCCGAACCCCTCAGCGGCATTCATAATCGCCATCAAACACACAAAAAACGCCATATTATCAATCTCGCCTCGCGTGAGGAGCCAGCCGCCGTAGTAAAAGATCAGCGCCTGGCAGCCTAGATTCGTGCTTTCCGAGAACCCAAGGACAAGACTCACCCAGCGAGCCTTCCTGCATGCAGCACGCACATGTCCAGCACACAGCCTCTCAAAGCGAGCATAGATGGCGTCCTCAAGAGTCAGAGCCGTGACGGTGCGGAATGCGCCTATTGCCTCGGCCGCAAACTGCGAACTCTCCTCGAAGACCGCATCGTTCATCTCCTCGAACTGCACCTCGTACCGGAATCGGATGTAGCCAGATAGCACACTGATCGGCGCGACGACGCACAGCGACACCAGCGCCAGCTTCCAGCTATACACGAGCGCCATGATCACGCCGCCAACGATGCTGAACACAGAGATACACACCTGCGCCAGGTTCATGCCCATCATCTCCTCAAGTTTCCGCGGGTTATCTCGCACGCGCGCAACCAGCGTCCCGTGCGAGTGGCCATCTTCATCAAAATACGCGGCTGTCTGGTGGACCAGCAAGGAAAAGTACTGCACCTGGTACCTTGCGCGGATGAAGGATGCGACGCGGCAGGAGGACAGGAATGTGGCGAAGTAGGCGAGGCCCGCGGAGGCCGCGAAGACGGTCCACATGATCCCGATGAAGTCGATCTCCTTCATGAGTTTGGGGTGGTTGTCTTGCCATTTGAACAGACTGATTGAGCGCGCGTACATCCAGGCGTGCATGGGCTGGGCGGTTCCTGCTGCTGCGGAGAGAAGGAGGCTGAGGAGCATGATGGGCCAGTGGGGTTTTGATTCAAGGAAGAGATGGAGGGAGCTTCCGAGGACGCTGGGGGCTGGTCTTCGAGCGCAGCGAGAAGAGGGTTCTTTGGTGCTCTTGGTTGTTTCTTTGGTATGTTCGGCGTGGAGGGCATCGGAGCCTTCGTTCTCGAATGGATTTTCCAACTCGGGTCCCCGGTTTGATAGCCCGACAGAAAGGTCTTGCGCGTGGACGAGACCGGAATAGATACCTCCCTTGATGGAGATGAGGCTCCTGTGGCTGCCCGATTCGACGACCTTTCCCTTCTGCAGCACAACAATCCGATCCGCATTTTTGATGGTGGAGAGCCGATGCGCAATGACGATGGTCGTTCGATTCTCCGCGGCTTTCTCAAGAGCAGCCTGGACGATTCGTTCGCCGCGGACGTCAATGGCGCTGGTGGCTTCGTCCAGTATGAGGATATCGGGCTTTTTGATGATTGATCGAGCGATTGCGAGGCGTTGGCGTTGGCCCCCTGAGAGCCTGGCGCCCCCGTCTCCAACGCACGTGTCGTAGCCCTAAAGAGATTAATATCTAAATCTAATCACCAAACCGCGTGCGTACCTGTGGGAGTTTGTCAATGAACTCATCGGCGAAGGCTTCCCGGCACGCTTCCACGACACGGTCCCTCTTTCGCTCATCAGACTCTCCATCCCAGGGCGTGCCAATCAAGCCCCGGGCAATATTCCCATAGATGGTGTCGTTGAACAGAAACGGCTCTTGCTGTACCAGTCCAATGCGTGATCGCCACCACTTCACGTCGATCTCGTCCAGCGAATGCCCGCACGTCCTGATGGTCCCCTGGAGTTCAACGCGATCTCCCGCTCCTTCCACACTGGCCTCGTCAACCCCAAGCTTCTCAACAGCAGCGTCTTCTTTCACTTGCTGTCTTTCTATGACATGCTGCGGGCTCAATGTATACCACCGCTCAATCAAGCCGACGATGGTACTTTTCCCCGACCCCGAGGGCCCAACAATAGCAGTCGTCTTGCCCGCCTCAATGCGCAATTCGAGCTGGTCGAGGACCTTGACGTCCGCTCGGCTGGGATACGCAAACGTGACGTTCTCAAAGACGATGTCTTCTTTTGCGGAAACGTCGGGGGCCCTGAGGGTCCCTATTTCCGGGGCTGGGGCATCAATCAGGGAGAAGAACTCGCAGGCCGCGATCGAGGCTTTCCCCATTGCTTGTAGAGGCGATGAGACGCGGTCGAGGGAGAAGAAGATTGTTGCTAAGCTTAGCACAACACTGGAGTTTCGTTAGCTTTGCACGACTTCGAAATCCCATGGAGGCAGGGTTATCTTACACGGCAATGACGCCGATATTGTCTAGTCTGTCTTTCGTCAAGATAAGCGCTCCGTACCAGAAGGCCAGCGCGATGGTGCCGAAGACACCGAAGAACTATCTCATCACATCAATCGCTTGAAATCCCGTGGGTGGGTTGGACTGGACATACCGTCAAAGCGAACTGAAACGACGTGAGGAAGTTGGTAGACTGCGCCAGCTGCTTCGCCCGTTCAACCAAAGCCCCATATCTCTCAACACTCTGCCTCTGCGCCCCAAACGCCATAATCATCTTGATCCCCGCAAAACACTCACTGGCGATACCCGCCGCCTGCTTCTCCACCTCCACCTGTCTCGCCTGGCCCTGCACAGTAAGCGGGAATAAACTCCCCGTGACTAAAACGACGGCCACAAAGCCTGCCAGCGTGACGAGCGACAGCTCCCAGCTCCACACGAACGCGACGACAAAAGAGCCGATGATGAGCGTGCTGTATTCGATGAAGATGGCCAGGTTTTCGGAGATACCGAGCCGGAGCGTGTTGCTGCTGCTTGTGATTGTGCCGACGGCGTGGCCTGGCGGTAGGGAGTCCAGCATGTGCATGCTCTGGTTGAGGAGGTGCGTGAGGTAGTGCAGGCGGATTGCGGCGGAGAGGCGGATGCCGGTCATGCGGAAGGCGAATTTGTGGATTGAGGCGAGGCCGAAGCGGGCGATGAAGAGGGCGAAGACGAAGAGGCTGGAATGAGTGAGTGGAAGACAAGGCTCATGATGGACAGAAGATACCATAGACGATCGAGGGTTTCCGTAGTGGTGTTGGAGTCCGCCCCAGTCTGAACACCATTGAATTCCTTGACGAAGTTTCCTATGCCTGTTAAACTGAAGATCTAGCACGATCAGGTATTGACGAACCAAACAGGATAAACATCGACGGTTGGGTGACTCCGGATCCCATTGCAGCCAGGATACCGGTAGCAAGAGCCAGGATATCCCATGATGTTGCGTATGTGAAGACGCGCTGTAAAGGTGAGCTTATGTTAGATTTACGGAAGTAAGAGTCCTGACCAAGTAACCCTTGAAGCCGGGAGCTCGTTCATTTTTCTTGACGGTTGTATCGATTGACGCATTGGCAGAAGCCTGGTCTGGAGGCATACTGTCTGCCCCAGTCATTATTGCGAAGGAAGGAGAACACCCTTTTCAGGGACGGTAAAAACGGTAAGGACTGTAAGAATTCGACTGGAAGTAAAGAAAGAAAGACAAGAAAGAGAAGAATCAGGAGGCGAATCATGTTATTTAAGTGGATGATGCTTCCAATGTAGAGGACACCCGGAGCGGACTCCAAAAAGACTCCCGGTATAGATGAGTGATGTGCGCTAAGCCCAATAAGGCCTAGTTGTACTTCTCGGTACCGTGCCAAGACCTCCACAGGCTCCCCACAGGTTCGGCCGGAGACCTTTTTGCTTCCGCTCCGACCTCCCTACGTCTCCTCAGTGGAATGCAGGACCATCCATCCATCACAGACATGTCCGACTCCCGACTCAGGGAGAAGCCGCGCGCTTGCTCCAACTGCTCCCGGGCCAAGGCCAAATGCGCCCCCGTCGACAATGACGCCGACATCTGCCACCGGTTTGTGCCCGTCTAGTCCAGTACCCGTCACTTCTAATATCATCAGCTGTCTCAAGAATAACCTGACGTGTTCCAAGTCAGGTCCCGTGTCGACAAAGCGCCGGGGCAGAGCGACGTAAGTCTCCTGGTTTCTGGAATAGACCTGACTGAAATGACTAGGCATGCAAAGGTGTTGGAGAGGAAGTTGGACGATATCATGGCTCTTTTGACGCGGGAGCAAGAGCATACACCTCACTCGGACCGGCCAATTGGACGCACTACATTCCCCAGCGATGCTGCTCCAACGACCATACCAAGCCCAAGACAAGCTTCATACCAAGACCCAGAAACCCGTTCGATTTCCATCGTTCCCGGATTCGAAGTTTCCTTCTCCGAGGCGGACCAAGTTCTTGAAGAATACATGACCACCATGCTTCCGGAATTCCCATTTGTTCCACTGTCTTCCACAAATTCCTCCGACATGCTGAAAGATCAACCGCTGCTCCTCAAGACTATTCTATGGGTTTGCCGGCCCCCGCCACCTGAGCCTTCAGCTGCCTTTGAACGCTGGTTTCGACAACACATTGCACACCACACAGTTGTTCTAATGAACAAAAGCCTCGAGCTTGTTCAAGCTATCCTTGTCTTTCTTGCCTGGTAAGTATAACATCGTTCTCTCTTAAACGAACAGCGAATTTGTAAACTTATAATTCTGTTTAGGAACGATATCTATTTCTACGCCGCAGCAAAAGACACAGCTCTGGTGCAATTGGCAATCTGTTTGATCGATGATTTGAGACTGGCTCGGCCTCGACGGAGAGAAGGTTCGGCTTTTGAGTCGATAGTCGAGGATGCCGCGCAGATGCAGAACAAGCTGCCCCAGGAGCCAAAACAAACCCGGGCCGAATGTCGAACCTTGATGGGAGTCTATTATACGGCGTCTACGTGAGTGTTCTTATTGCCATCCCAGTATCTTAATATTAATAAAGACCATCATGTAGACTATGCAGCCTCCTTGGTAAACGATACCGGTTAGAGTACACGGCACACTTCGACGACTGTTGTAAACAGCTGCAGAGTGAGCAAGAATATCCAACTGATCCATTGCTGGTGAGTCTAGTCGGCATACGAAGAATCGCAATGAAGGTGAACAACTCCTTCTGGGAGATGATTGGCAACACCAACAACCAACCGTCTGGGGGCGTGTACTCTATCGCCGTGGCCGCTATTCGGAACGAGCTGGACGCCTTCATGAATCAACTGCCACCAAGCCTGAAGTGGAATCGTCTGTACCCATGACGCAAACATTAACACCACGACTAACGCTGACAGACCTTCTACGGACACACTGCGCATCAATCCGCATCCGCCTCTTCGAACCCTTCAAATTCGGCGTCGGCGATAAGTGCGAAACCCAAGGATCGACCCATCTCCGCTCCCAAACAATCTGGAATTGCCTACAGAGCACCCACGAACTCTACGACGCATTCCGCCTCGTCCCCGTCGAGTCCTTCCCCTCCCTCACCGTGATCTCAATCCTCCACATCGCCCTCGCCATCATCAAAGCCTCCCGCCTGCTCTGTGTCGAGGACCCAGCGTGGGACCTGAACACCGCACGCACGATGTATAACCTCCCCGGCATCCTGCAGCAGCTGAGCAAAGTTTTCGAGGATGCGAGCAGAGGCGGGAGTCCGAGGAGTAGAATGATTGTTCGCGGGCTCCCGATATTCTCTGAGTATGCGGAGGCTTATCGCGGCATTGAGCGCTTGTATCTTGAAAGGCTCAATGCGAATGTTGTTCTTTCGAACCCGGCTCTCATGGTCCCGATCAGTGCTGGTGGGGACAATGGGGTTGGTGTTGATTTCTGGAATCAGCTTTCGGATTTGACGGATGGGCTGTTTCCTTGAATTCCGTTCTGGCCTTCGCTGGGCCTATCTATAGCGGTTATATAAAAGCGGCAGGGTGTATGTGGTTGTCTTTTGCATCAACGGTGCACGACTGTCACGCTATATATAATCAGGTCTAGGGCTTTAAAACGCAAAGGTGGATGCCCATCTATCATGGAAATACGCACCAGCTCACCAAGCAAGTTGATTACAACTCAAAAGAAAAGCTCATTATTATGCTCTTCTTTGATAAAAAACGAGCTGTATGCACCGTAACGCATGTCCAACCAACGTCCGGATCAGGCGGGAAGGAGGCCCTCCCGACGTAGCTTTTTTTTTTTGGACGGTAGATTTACCTACCTGGGTGTCATGCAGAGAAACTTGAAAATACAAGTACAAGTAGGGTAGGTTAAGAGTCCAAGGGCTAGGTTACTCTGCTCCAACTCCCGCCGACGGACGCAAGCTTAGGTGTAACGCAACTGAAATGATGCTAGGGGACAAGTAAATCCTCTATAGGTACCCAAGTACCCTACACCCCCTAGAGTGGAGTGTATCGGTTCCAGACATGACCACTTGCAGGACAGCAGCACCAGCTTTGGGCCCGGCGCTGGGTTGTCCTCGCCTTCAGCGCTGTCATTAGGCCCCGGGTAGTTAGGGTTAGGGTTTATCCAGTCTAAGCCCTATCCCGATCAAGGAGCAACGTCATGAACAAACCCAACTCACCTCGCAAGCAGGGGAAAAGACAAGGCCGCTTTGTCTGTAGCGGACCCTCTAGGTCTCCTTTTACCTTTACAATGTGGATGTCCATACGGAGTTGTGCTTTGTCGAAGATCCCACCTGCAGGGTGTACAGCCCGCCCATGCGACCACATGGGCCTTTTTTTAAAAAAGCAGCGTACCTGCCCTTGTACCATGGACGCTTGAGGAAACCTCGCACTCCACCACGGGATTTCTACTGCTGAGTAAAAGAGGCGCAACGGACCCCGTCCCTACCTTGTAATGTAGAGGCGGGCGTCTGTGTGTCGGGGCTTTCTCCACTTCACCCCTGATATTGGCGGATGGCGGGTGGCTGCTGTTGCTGTGCTGTTTGCCCAACAGGAATGGGCTCTCCCCAGGGGCCAGGAGACCTGCAAGGTGGGTTATGTTCTGTAACATTCCACTCTTCAATTATCGCAGATGCTAACATAAATCTACCATAGTCATTCGAAGATGGCAGCGGGCGAACACCCTCCAGGACGAGCAAGACCCCCGTTGTATATTGCACCTGCGTTCAGGAACCTCCTACCGACTGGCTGCAGCAGCCAGGCGTCTTTGGCAGGTTGTGGAAGAAAGGAATAGTCCTGCAACGACCATCGCATCCGGTTCTACCATCGGCTTTTCCGTTTAGGCTGTAGAGCTTAACCTTAGCGACGAGAGAAATAATGGTACTACCTAGATATGGTATCATAGATGTGGACATTTGATCGATCAATCAATTCATAAACGGTTATAGTCCAGGTATAGCTCCCTTTATATCTCCAAGGCTCTTTCTGGACTCGTAGCTTAGTTATACGTCTGAGTGAGTGGCCAATTTGCATTTCTGGCTGCTTCCGTGACTATCTCTATCAAATGATGGCATATTGCATCCCTGTGGCATCCGCCCCATGATAAAGACACCGGAGTCCGTGGTTTCCTTCTGACTTGCATAGACCTTTGCCCATTCATAGCATCAACAAGTGCCTGTACGCGGTGTGAACCATTGCGTAGAAGTGGCGCCTAACACCCGTGGGCACTTCACGAGCCGAGGTAATTGCTAGTAAAGATGGTGGAATGCATGAGCCCTGATTGAAACTGGTGAAGGCAGGTGTTAATATCCCTATTAAGTATCTCATTCCCCAGGCCAATGCATCCCACGCGAGGTTAAGTTAGATATGAGATGCTTTTATTACAGCCAATCACGCAATCCTTAGAACGTCCATCCAAAGCCTAGTTTTTTTCTACTTAAACAAGAAAGGATTACTACCTTCACTGTTTAGTATGCCATGTGTGTTACCACAAGAGTTAGAGGTGACTCTATCCCTTTACTTGGAATATTAGCCCAGAACATTTGAACACAAAGATTACATCCACTGTAGCTTAAACTCCCCGGCCTGTGGACCTTAGCTCGCACGAAACAATATTCCTGCCTTCCTTATCAATAAACCTGTCCAGAGTATTTTATTCCAAGGTCAGCGGCGACACCTGCAGCCCTTCTCAGCACTGTGCTTTTGCAAAATGGATAGCTTGTCCCTAATGTTATATCATATTTTATCGCCGGGTACTTGGTAGTGTAAAGATTCAAACCATTTAGTAGTAGTTAGTATATATTTTAAGCATGTTCTTTGTAAGTCATAGTCTATGCATACTTAAGTATACTATACTAACCAACAGACCCTTTTCTGCATTATAGTTTCAACCCGGATTGCAGTATATGCTCTAACTTCTGTAATGCTAACATGCAAGCAAGGAGCTGGAGTGCCTGCTCAGCTCTCAGCCCTAACCTTCCCCTTCTCCCTCGCATCAACCCCCAACCAAAGCAAATCAGGCCGACTATAATGCCCATGCACATCCAGCATCGCCTTGACCTTCCTGATCTCCTCAAAGTCCAGATCCGCAATCACGAGGCCCTCCTCCCCCTCGCCGAGGTCCTGGGTCAACTTGCGCCCGTCGGGGGCAATAATGCACGCGCACCCACCCCCGCCGACATGGTACAGCTTGCCGTCGCCGAGCCTCATGCGCTCGATGCCGGTCTGCGTGTAGAAAGACGAGGCCAGGACGATGAAGGTGTTGCCTTCAATCGCGTGGGTTGTGGAGAGGTTGTGCGCGCCTGTTCCGATGTTAGAATACAATGTTCCAAGTGAGAGGATGGTAGAGATGGATGTTGATACGCACCCTCGCGACACTGCGACCAAAGCGCACTCCCCTCGGGAAACGAAGAGTGGTAGTTCATGGGCGGCCACGCGGCAACGTGGATCTGCTCGCCCTGGCTGTATGTATGGTAGCGCAGCAGGGGCTGCGAGTGTTCCCAGCAGCTCAGGGCGCCGACCTTGCCGACCCCGTCCTCCTGCACGACATTGCGCAGCGAGGAGCCGGACCCCTCGCCGTAGAGGGTGCGCTCGACGTGCGTGGGCTTGATCTTGCGGCGGTGCATCCTGACCTGGCCGTCGCGGCCGATGTGCGATTGCGAGAGGTACAGCGAGTCGTTGTCGTTCTCGGAGTAGCCGAGCACGACGGCGATGTTGTTTGCGGCGGCGCAGTCGCGGATGGTGCGGAACTCGGGGGAGTCGCGGCGGAGGGAGTGCTGCATGTAGAGGGAGACCATTTCGAAGTCGATGGGCCGTTGCCTTGAGGCGTGGCTGGGATGTTAACTTCATTCCTGAGGGGCGAGAGTGCCACTGAGGGAGGAGGCTGAGGGATGGGAAGACGAACCAGATCCAGCCTGGATATTGAGGGATCCAGACTTCGGGGAAGGCGATGAGGTGGCAGCCCTTTGCGGCGGCTTCGGTGATCAGGGCGCACGTCTTCTGGATGGCGGCCGGGAGATCGAAGTAGCAGCCTTCTGCTTGCACGGCGGCGACGCGCACGACGTGTGGCTGTTCGGGGGCGGCCATTTTGGACTTTTCTGATCGGGACTTGGAGTTGAGGCTGAACTCAGTCTGGTTGAAGTCTGAGGATTCTTATATAGTTCTTGGTGGCCGTTATAAGAGTCGAAATTGGGGTCTCCAACTTCCAGTCGGAGATCAGCACTTTTCAACCACTCCACCTCTTGAGTCTCCCATTACATCACACTGACCCAGGGATATTGGAGAGGCATCTGAGCACATGGATGAGCGGACAAGCAGGTATTCACTTTGCTCTTGGGGTTGCGTGTAAAAGTCTTGCCGGGTATGGCACTAAGTACCAGCGACCCATAGGGGCTTGTTAGGGTTTGGAGTGGTTTCAATATTCTTTCCCTGTCGTCTCGGAGAGTTTGTCTAGGTGCATGCACTCGATACGCATCTCTAATCGCTCACAAATCCATCCCACGTCCGCATATAGTCAATAAACCTCTCACTCAACCGGGCATTCTCCCTCAACCACCCCGCAGTAACCGGCAGCCCGGGCGCCCTCCAGTCCCCTTCCTCCCTAATCTTCCTGGGCAAGTCCGGATCCAAGATCGCGCCCTTCCCCAGCATCACAAAGTCACAGCCTGCCTCGAGCACCTCAACCGCCTGCCGGGCACTCATCACATGGCCCGAGGCCCCAACCGCGACCCCATGCCGTGGAATCTCCGTAAACAGACTCAAAAGCGTGCGGCCCTTCCACTCCATGTCCGAAGGACCAAGTTCAAAACTCGAGTCCACAACCTTCCGATAATCCCACATCGCCAGGTCAAGGTAATCGATTTTCCCTTCCCTCATAGCCCGCGCCACAACAGCCCTCAGATCAGCCAGCGGAACCCCATACCGCTCCATCGAGATCCGCAGCCCGATCTGGAAGTCGCGGTGACATGTCCGCCGGATCCCGTCGAGGATCTCGAAGAGAAACCGCGCGCGGTTCTCCACACTCCCCCCATAGCAATCCGTCCGCTCGTTATACACCGGCGAGAGGAACTGCATGACCAGCCACCCGAACGCCCCGTGGACCTCCACGCCATCGAACCCCGCCTTCTGCGCGCGCACCGCAGCACCGATATGCTCGTCCCGCACGGCAGCCACCTCGTCCAGCCCGAGAGCTCTTGCGCCCGTTGGCGCAAACGCAGAGGGTCCAACGGGTTGGCGTCTCTCGCCCTCGCCAAGTCCGACCATGGTATTCGGCGGAAGCAAGGCGTCTGGATTCGCGCGCACGCCGCCATGGTGGATCTGGACGCTTGAGACGCCGCCGTGCTTCCTAATGGCGTCTGCGATGTCTTTCAATCCCTTGTCGTGCTTGTCGGCGTGGATGCCCAGCTGGCCTGGGAAGGTCTTGCCGAGCGGGTGCACGTTCGCGGCGCAGGTCATGGCCATTGCGAACTCGCCGGCTGCGCAGCGCGTCAGCCAGTGCAGGTCAGCGGGCGATGCTGTGCCGTCTGGTTGGTTCGCTTTGCCTGTTTGTTAGAGGGGCGAGGAGGATGCGGGATTTCAGGGGCGGGCCGCGGGGGAGTGGGAGGGGGGTGAGGAGGTCGGATATCTTCATTCTTCTTTGCAGGTGCTTATCCAGGAGGGACGGGTTGCGGTCTGGGGTGCGGTTTTGTGGTAGTAAGGTGAGGAGGGGATTGGTCTGTGTGTGTTGCCAGAAAAGCAGTTGGGGACCCCAACTTCCACGCCAGCCCCGGGTTCTCGGTCGGAGTTGGACATCATACACCAGTAATGCCATAGCTGCGAGAGATGGTTAAATATAATGTGAAGAGAGCAATACGCAATCTTAACCTAATACAGCAACTGGCATATGTGACTTCTAAATAATGGCAAGGAACAGAAACGCTGCATGCCTGGAATTGGAGGTCTACGATAGTTGGAGACCCCAACTGGAATCGGGCGCCTCCACCACGCTCAACGCTCATGCCCCTCCAAAGTCTGATCCAAGACTCTAACAAACTCCAACTGCCGCTCGCGTCTTCTCCTCACAAGCCCCACCGCAACCGCATAGGCCTCCTCCGCCATGTGCGTCCGGTACCTGGTGGCAACAAGCCTAACAGTCTCCAACGCCTCCCCCAAAATCACCACCTCCGCCGCATCCCGCTGCTCCATCGCAAGCACGACGCACACAATCTGGAACGGGATATTGAGAACATGCCACCACGGCAACGACCGCGCAGCCAACTCTGTGGCGGCCGCTAGACTGCCACGCATCAGGGAGACGATTGTCTGAAGGGAGGAGTCGGACAGTGTGCGCCCGAGTGCCGTCGCGCGACGGAAAATGCACAGGGCGATGTTGCATTGGAGGAGCTTCAGCATTGGATGGCTTGGGTCGAGGTGCGAGAGTTGGACCAGCGCGGTCTCCAGCTCGGTGAATTCGCGCGGGTACTGCGGCGCCAGGAAGATCGATAGCTGGTACAGTCCGACTTGCGCGCCTGTCCATCCGCCCTCGCCTACCGTGGGAATCTTGGTCGAGGCGCCGTGCAACTCCACCTGGCTCTTTCCGCAGTCCAGCGATATCCATGTGTTGAATAGCTGCGCGGTATGGTAGATCTTCCGTCGTTGTTCGGGCGTACAGTCGACGCGGCCGGGGGGTCTGGCCAGGGGCGAACTAGTCTCTGCATCGAAGTGCAGCTTTGTTGTCTCAATCATGTGCATCAACGTGCAGCTTGCCATCCAGGTGGCATGCGGGGAGGAGGTTAGGCGTAGGTAGATGACGCGCAGGAGCCAGGCGATGACGTGGGAGATCGAAGGGTGAGGGAGTTGGGATGAGTATTCGAGCGCGACGCGGGCGCTGTACACCAGGCGGCGTTCGAGGTCGCGCGCTGTATCGAATGGCGAGGTTCCGTCGCGATCCAAGAGGCAGCCCAAGGCTGCGACCCCAAGTATGAGGGAGTCGACGGGGTCGTAGGGAACGGCTTTGCACTCGGCCCAGCGCTGTTTGATGGCGTTTTCAACCGACGGGCGATCGAGAAAGTCGTACACGGGAGCGATCTCTGTGAAGCTGACCGCCGCAAAATGCGACATCTGCTCCAGGCTGAGGATCTCGGTCACGCCGGACAAGTCACTGAGAAAGATGGTGTCCTGGTCCAGACCCAGGTTCCAGGCGTAGGAATGCAGACCGGGATAACCATCTCCGACATCGATGTCCAACCCCAGCCGCTGCACAAAAATGGCCGGCTAGTTAGCCTCGAGCAACTGTAGTTGTGTTTGCGTTGGATCGTCCGTCTGACTGTAACTTTGATCATTCAGCGACAGCGACCCGGCCCGAGTCCTTTGGCGGGGGGCGTAGAAGCACGTGTGGGAATTGCGGATGCAATAAGAGCAAGGAAGATCGCCGTTGCATTTACGTTTCCGCTCCCGGCAGGAGGCACAGGCTTTCTTTGTGCGTGACGGTTCCATAATCCATGCATTCTGCCAGAGATGGCGGTTGAATAGTAAAGCGAATGTGGCGACTTGGAGAGTGGAAGAGGGCCTGGAAGAGTTGGAGACGCGGCCCGCATCGACCGCGTCCTCCGCACGCCCGTTGGAGAATTGTCATCGCCAAATTTTGGGCAGGCAATGGGTGCACTCGCAGCGCGTTGATAAAGTCTTCAGGCCCGTCCAGCATATGAATGAACCGACAACTTTCCAGCAGCGAATTCCGGTGTTCTGACAGCTGAGCAGGAACCATGTCCAGTGAAAAAGAGGAGCAGCCGGTATGCCAGAAGTACCTGTCCTTCGATACCGAGCTCCCATCCCCCTCAAGACAGACATCGATTCCCCCGCCTGACCTTTCCCGTCTGGGATCGCCCTACGACTGGTCCCCTGCATACAAGGCATTCATCACAGGCGTCTCGTGCATCTCCACGCTCTTTGCCTCCTTCGCGGCTAGCTGCTACAGCCCCGGCGCAGAGCAGATGGCCGAGGAATGGTCTGTGAGTCACGTCGCGGTTTTGGTGGGCATTACCACCTTCACCAGTGGCTTTGCAACAGGGCCCATGTTCCTCGCGCCGTTCTCCGAGATCTTCGGCAGGAAATATGTCTTTGTCGCAACCGCGGTCCTGTTCACTGTCTGTCAGGTCTGCTGCGCCGTGACGAGAATCTACCCTGGGTACGTAGCACACAGTCAACTGGTATCCGCCCTCTCACTAATCTGCGTGTTTGTCCAGCATGTTGGTTGCGCGTTTTTTCTGCGGCGTCGGGGGCTCGACGTTCTCCACTATGGTGGGCGGAATCATAGCCGACATATACCACGCGCACAATCGCAACACGCCCATGGCGCTGTTTTCTTGGGCGGCACTTTTTGGAACTGGCTTGGGGCCCTTGGTGTGTGGCTTTATCGCACAGTATACCACATGGCGATGGATCTTCTACCTCCAAATCATCATCGGCGGACTCATAACCGTCGCTGTCTGCCTCTTTTCCCCAGAGACTCGCGGTTCGGTTATCCTGCGCAAAAAGGCACGCGTGCTGAATGCGTGGTACGAGGCAGTCGAGAAAGAAGGCCTGGCCGACAACGATGCCCCGAGATTCCGCTGGAGAGTAGCAGCAGATGAAGAACGTGCTGGGATACTGCAGCTGCTTCGGACGTCGCTCGTGCGACCGTTTTCCATGCTTTCCACAGAGCCCGTCGTCTTCTTTTTTTCTCTCTGGGCGGCTTTCAGTTGGTCCGTCCTATACATCAATTTGTCCGTCATTCCACTCGTTTTCCAGACTACATATGGCTTCTCCTTGTCGACTTCCAACGCAATGTTCGCCGCCTCCTGCATTGGAACCACAATCGCCTTTGCCCTCTCAATAATCCAAGAGTCGCTCGCGAGCCGGCGGAAAGGCTGGAACTCGGTGCCAGAGCACCGATTGTACTTCAGCTGCGTTGAAAGCCTGTTTCTGCCTATCGGCCTGTTCCTTTTTGGTTGGTCCTCACACTACGACGTCCATTGGATGGTGCCCACAGTCGCGGTGGGTATCTCAACAGTTGGTATCTTTTCCATCTACCTATCCGTCTTCAATTTCCTGGCCGACACATATCACCGGTACGCGAGTTCCGCGTTGGCAGCACAAAGCTTTTGCCGGAACATGCTGGGCGGCGTCTTCCCGCTTGTTTCCCAGCAGATGTGGAACAACATGACTTATGGCCCAGCGTCGAGTCTCCTTGGCGGAATCGGGCTTGCGCTGACCCTTGTCCCGTGGGTTTTGGTTGTGTACGGCCCGCGCATACGACGTCAAAGCAAGCTGGCTAGCGAGATTATGGATTGACGTTTCCGAGTCGGGATGAGCATGTCCATTATCCACATTCGCGGTGCATGATTGTACCGTAGCTCAAATAGAACGAGATTAGTTCACCGACTGATGCCGAGTTCAACGATAGCTTCCACTGTAGTTGGCGGCTGCCGCATTATGCTTCGTAGGGAGAAGAGCGCACGAGCACAGCATATTGATCCAGGCTCTGTCCGACAAATTCGACCATAGGCCAGGGGCAGTTGCAAGACTTGAACATGTTGGCCCATACCTTCACAACGGCGTAGCTGAGTAGCTTGGTGGTTTCTGCTGGATTCTCTAGCTGCGAATCGTTGATGTTGTTTCCGAAATCGATTGTTTCGTCTTGGGACATGAGCGCCTCTCGCACAACCCTCATAATCCAACGAACAACGCGGTGCTCAAGCCCTTGGCCGGAGTTAGTTCACAGGTCCAGGGCTTGGGATAGCTGAGTATAGACATACCGGAGAGTGGCGGATTTGAATGTGAGAGAGAAACCCGCTGGAGCCACTTGCTCAGAAACGCGGCGCTCTCCAAGGCACATATCGCTTGGTCCACGCTCCAAGAGAATGATCTGCAGCGCGATAGGTAAGAGATACCCACTTGCACCGGTATATTCAAGGAGTGGACTGAATGTAAAAGAGCGTGGAAGAGCTGCGGGCCGCGCTGTGGTAGTGGAGCTTCTTGCAGCATCGCTGCGACAGTGCGAGGATCTCCGCTTTGAAGGTCCCGCCAGCGACCAAGATTACAGTGAAGCCGGATATGGGCCAATCCTAAAAGTGCGGTCGATGCAAAGGAAAGTGAGTCGTATGAGTTATGAAGATCGAGAATTGATTCTGGTGAGCGGCACCAGGTATGCCTGTAGTCATCCAAAGACTGTTCTAATTCGTTAATATATCCGGGAGAGATTATCTGTCCGTTCGGGTCGTGCGAGACTTCGTGAGTCATGTATATACGCTGGATAAGAGCATGGATCAAGACGTAGTTTCCGAAAGGGGAGACTTGCGTGACGGGGGACGCCGTGCGGTCGAGATGGGACATGTGGGCTGCCTTGAACATGACAGCTGAAGGGGCATTTCTGGTGGCTAGGAGCCAGTCGGCCTCGGTCTTTGCTACCCATTCCCTGCATGAGCACGGCAGAAAGAGATCTATTTCGCGGACGAGCAGCAGAGGAGGTTCGTTATAAGCCAGGCTGCGGAAATTCAACAAGCACCACCCAAAGAACTTGGTACGTCGGTCTGTTTCATAAGCGGCCCATTGAAACCAATTAGTCCGGTCGTAATCGCCCCTTTCAGAAAGGCAGTCATGCCGCAAGGAACGCGCCACAAGCCCTTGATATTCCGTGAACTCTTGTGTCAAATCAGGATCCATATGCCAAGAACAATAGATCGCCAGCAAGAGCAAGGCCCTGGTGCGGTCCATATAATGCTTTGACGCCGGGGATGACGCATCCACAAATTGTGGCCCGGAGGTAGGAGGCGGAAACAACTCCCCTCGCTGGAGGCGCTCTCGTATAATCGCTCGACCAGCTTGGTAGAGCGAGCGTGCGGTCTTCGTTTCGTATCGGTATTGAGCACCAATGGCCAACAGCGCTAGCACCAGTTCTGGCGAGTGCGAGTAGTTGGTGAGTCTTAGAGTGGGGATATGAATGACTGGGTGGTGGTCGCTGAACCCTTGGACGTAGCCGAGGGTATATCGTGCAACGGCCATTCGTGATGGAAGAATAAAGCGGGGGTTGATCAAATGAAACGGAGACAAGGCATGATTGAGTTGTAAGTACTGTGCCTCGGAGAGAAGCCACGGGCAGCTCAGCGGTTTTAGCTCGCGAAAATCATCTGATCATTCATTAGCAATTTGCAAGCGGCAAGCTGGAAGATGAGCACACCATCCCCAGACGAAGCATCTGGGACCCGCGATGAAATGTCAGCTCTCTCTGGGACAATCTGGTCCACTGTCTGGTAGTCGGGCGGATTGGAGTTCTGTAACCCCAAGTCGGTGTTCATGAAGATCCCGTTCCAGTCGAAGCCGAGGTCTCCGTTGCTCAAATATCTGGTGAAACCAAACATTGGGTCATCGCATTCCGGAAAGAGACCGTCAGTTGAAGACAGTAAGAATGGATCAAGAAGGTATGATTCTGCTCCAGGTGCTGTGTAAAGGGTTGATTGTGGCTGAGGATCGTCTGAATGGGTGAGACCTCGTTCCACACTCTGTGGGATAGCTTCTGCTTGAACTGCTCCTGCCGTCAAGTTTTGATTTCTGGGGGCTAGAGATAATGAGCTTGAAGCCTGTAAACAAACACGGATAATGAGATTTGCACACAAACCAGGATTGTTTTCCCCCTCGGCCGTAGCATGATTCAACCGCTCGTGACGGGTCAAAAGATCCTTTCTGGAAAATGAACGGCCGCAGAAACAGGCATACGGTTTTTCTTTTGTGTCTGGCGCGAATCAGTCTGAAGTGTCGCAATCCAAATAGGAGGGATGGAACACACGGGTACGAGAATGGCGCT
This sequence comes from Aspergillus mulundensis, assembly GCF_003369625.1. Lineage (NCBI taxonomy): Eukaryota > Fungi > Ascomycota > Eurotiomycetes > Eurotiales > Aspergillaceae > Aspergillus > Aspergillus mulundensis. Next base: position 1,040,552 of record NW_020797894.1, on the reverse strand, counting down.
GTAGATGCTCATGGCGGCTAAATGTGCGCGAACAGACCTTGCAGGTGAGCTCTTCTTGGCGAGCAGCCCATTTGGAAGCAGCAGGAGACGGCGGCATTGGAAACTGCAGGGATATACAATCGTAGGTGGAGGATGGAGTCCATTGATTACTGTCCATTACTCGGGGAGCTGTTGGAGACAGGACAGGTCATGTGACAGGCTAACCCATTTAGGACACTCCTGGTGGAGATCACGTGGCCTGATACTTTATCACATCAAAACACTCCCAACTTCCACTTCATCACCCTGTATACCATCGTCTAATGCAGAGACAGGACCGCTTTCCCTTTACTGTTGCCCATCCGAGAGCACCACCTTGCCAAAATGCTTCTGGCCCCAAACATACTGATACGCCTCCTTCAACTCCCCAAACCCAAATACCCCCCCATCGACCACCGGCCGGACATCATACGCCTCAATCGCGCGATTCATCTCCTGAAACTGAATCCAGTTGCCCACCTCAATGCCCCTCACCGTGCAGGCCCGCAGCAGCGGCTCCAGGAACGTGGGCCCATCCTCGGCATGCCCCTGCCCCGTCAAAAACCCAATCACATCAATCTCCCCGTCCCTCGCAACACATTGGAACGACTGCTTGATCGTCTGCGCCCCGCCAACCTCAATCACCCGCTGACAGCCCAGTCCGTCCCGCGTCAACTTCCGCGCGGTCTCTCCCCAGTTCGGATCCTCCCGGTAATTCAGAACATGCTGCACCCCCATCCCCCTGAGCCTGCGAGCCTTCTCCTCAGAAGACGTAGTCGCAATCACAACCGCCCCAGCCTTCAGCGCGAACAGAATCGCAAACAGCGAAACACCGCCCGTCCCCTGCGCCAGAACATACTCCCCAGCCTTTAGCGCCCTCAGCCCATGGAGCGCATTCCACGCCGTCAGCGCAGAGCAAGGCAGCGTTACTGCCTCGCTATAACTCAGGTTCGCGGGCATACGGATTAGCCCACCGTGCTCGGTGAAGATCCCGTGGTGCCGGAACGTCCCGGGGCTGTCCTTGTTGCTGCCGGGACTCCCGGCCATCTGTGCGTAGGTGGGCGCCCCGCCGTCGGGGAAGTTCGGATAGTATACTACGATTACGCGGTCGGTGGGCTTGAAGCGCGTGACGTGGGAGCCGACTGCTAGGACTTCGCCTGCGCCGTCGGAGCCCGGGATCAGAGAGCCTTTGCCGTGGTCTGCCGGGGACCAGGGGAAGGTGCCGTTGGCGACTGCGGTAAGGTAAGTCAGTATGGGGTTTGGACGGTGAGTGGATGGGGGATGCTTGCTTGAGATGTCGGGGTAGTTCAGAGCCCAGGCGTGCAGCTTGACCAGAACATCAGTTGGGCCCAGCTCGGGGAGCCCGAGCTCATCGTTCCAGACTAGAGCGCCGGAGCCGTCGTCTGGAGCGGTGCCGACGAGGGTCCAGCCGCTGGTGGATGTTGGGATACCGCCTTGGGACAAAGGTGACATGTTGAGGTGTAGGGGGTCAAGGTCCGGGCAAAATCAGTGCATCAGTGATGGAAGTCGGATGGGGGGAGCCATGGTCCTACCATCGATATATATCGATTGCTGCCGGTTCACGCGCCAAGTCGGGGTCTCCAAATCTCCAATTCTAGGCGGCACTCTCCACCGTATATTCCCAGGCGAAAGAGCTGTCTAAGCTGACCTAAAGGAGTAGACTACTATGAGACTTGCATGAAATGTCGGGGAAGTAGATGATGTGCACCTACCTGGGTAAGCTGTCGACGTCCCCTCTATACGGTGCATTCTCAAAAACCCATCCTTTATCCATTCGTTGATCACGTCAATGGGTTTCTTCCAAATTAGGCTTAAATTAAGTCGTGCGCTCCAATAAAACAATACATGTATTATCATGGACCGCGAAATAATAAAAAGGGCACAGTTGGACAGCGTGGCCTGATGATGGCTCAATACCGTGGAAGCCTTGCAGGGAAAGTGGGCAATTTGTTCACGGGCTAACATGGCAAAAGACCCTGTGTTTAGATACGATCTACTCACTCTGAAGTCGTTATCCAGATCCTTGTACCTGAGGGAAGACCACGTAGTACAGTGGTCTGAACATGGTACGGCTCTCATGCAACCTTGGAAGGCCCTGCATCCTTCCAAGTCCTATATCGCCAGTTTCCAAGGCGGAATCAGTTCTTGATTTATGGCAAGGTGCTTGATATGTGTAACTAAGGTACATTCTGTCATTTAATGCCTATCCTTGCAGGGCCCCGGCCCCTCATGGCAGAACCTGTATTTAAACTCCGGTTGTGGTCACATTTTCACAATGCAGTTTTGCCAGACAAAACTCGGAGCATATATAATACCACAATCGGACAGCAAAATCAATTCTGCATGCGGCATGGCCCCAACCTCGAGGCCTTATTTATGACCAGCCACACAAGCAGGAAGCCTGTCATCCGACGGCTTGCAATCCTCGCTTGGTATGTGCACGGTATCCATTGGCAAAAAGTCATGCGCAGCGGTCGTTGATAATGTTGAGGGTTCAAGGTTGTGGGGGGTGGTGTTCTACGTAACGGGATATGTCGTGCCTGGGAACTGTGTATAAGAAATGGCAGCTTAGCCAAAATAGGAGTTGGTTAAGCAAGGTATTTCTAACATTAGCCACGTTGATTCTAACCCAGCATGGCAAGCTACATACCCAGTGAGTCGGAAGGGTGCAGGTGCTTGTTGACCGGATTGCCGCACTTTGCGTGCTGACAGACACAAAAGGCTTGAGCTATACTACAGTGTATATTCGCTTCCAATAGTCCTGTGACAGTTCCCAGGTTCCCCATGATGAGAAATCTATTTACGGATCGGACGCCTACCAAATGGATGGCTCCTACTCAAGATACGTCAGCACGGAGATATCCATTGCCACTCGAAGGCCCAAATATAGTGGTAAAGATTGGGAGAACACCGAGAAATGAGGTACGCATATTACAGGGGCTACTAATGCCATTGCAAACCTGGCAGCTTCATGACCTCTCTCATCGCTTGCCATTTCGTATGATGCTTTGGTCCCAACCTTCGAGTTGTGACGTTCCTAGCCAGCTATTCTAAGAATGCTACTCGGCCAGAAGGCACTATACAAGGTCCCCAGGGACCTTGCTAACTGGAACTATGAACCCCCTGCTTAGGACGTCACATAAGATACATGCTTAATTTCTACATTGGATGAACGTAGATTGCAATTTATACCAAGTATTTTCTGTGCTTATAGCCCTGGCTTTTAAGACTTTAAAGTAAAGAGAGATTGTGGCCGTCCCAGAATGGACGTTGTGATAACCCCCCGGCCGCCCTTTTGGCAAAGAATGTTAGGGATTTCGGCTTCCCCCCCTCCTCCCCCCCAATATCCTAATATACGACGAGTTTGCCGCATGGCCGGATGCAGATCTTGTTAGTGTTTTTGTCTGTGTTAACACGGTGAACCAAATAATTAAGCCTTAAATATAAAGTTTTTAAAGTATAGGCTAGTAGGATTATAGCAGGAATTATAATCCTAAATAATAATATTTTTTTTATTAAAAAATAAGATTACTATAATAGCCCACATATACTAGAAGCTAATAATACTATTTAATTACTTAATTTAAAAAAGTTTTAAGGTTTTAAAGGCTGCTAGCCACGTGGTATAACCATGCTTTAAAACCTAAAAAAATACTAAATAAAAATTTTAATTAAAATAATTAATAAGCCGGCCACACTAGTAAGCCTATATTTTAGTATTTAAAAATAAAATCTCCCGCGGGTAAATATAAAAAGCACCAGGAATTTTATTAAACTAAGCTAAAAATATATTAACTTTTAGTATTATAATTAGGGCATTATATAAAACTAAAATAAAATTTTAAGGCAGGGTAATACTATACTACCTTTGCTATAAGGTTAATTTTTAAAAGTAAAAATAAAATAGTAGTAGGCTAAAAATAAAAATAATTAAATATAATTTTATAATGCGTGAGTTATTATAAGTTTAATATAAAAAAGGCTAATTTTAATATAAAAACTACTAAAAAACCTACTTACGTGAGCTTAGGAAGGTGTTAAGGTCGGCCACCTTAACAGCATCTAATACTGCTGTTGGGCACCGCCCTGACCCCTTTTTTTTATTAGAACGTAGCTGGCCTAGAGAATAATTAATTATATTATAAATTTTTTTTAAAAAACTATTAAAAGTATAATAATGGTAGCATGTTTAAGTAATATAACTAGTTAAGTAAATAACTTAATAACCTAATTAGGCATTCCAGTTAAAATTAGGCTAAAAAACACTAATTAAGTAATTTTTAGTATTTAGAAGGCCTAGTAGTACTTTTTTTAAACCTTTACTTTTATTTATTTACGTTATTATTTACTTATTTATTTAGTTATTTTTTATTAAGCTAAACGGCTAATTAAACTTCTAAACTTCTAAAAGTTAACTATATTTAGTAGCTGGCTAACAGCCAGCTTTTTTTTTTTTTAACACCTTTTCTTTTTCTAACTAACTAATAAATTTAATAAATTTGCGTCCTTAATTTTTTTTTTTATAACTTATTTTTTTAATTTTTAATAAATACCTTTATATAAACTTGTTTTCTTGGCTTCTTAAATCTTAAATAATAGTTAATAATTCCGGATAATATAAAGGGGGCCTAAATAAATTAAAATAACGCCTTAATAACGCTGGTACATTAGTTAAAGGTTTTTTAGCAGGTTAAACAGTAGTATACAAGAGATTTTAACTAGGGGATTATATTATTTATTAATTTTGTTATTTATTATACAGCCATGCCTTTTTTTACTTAGTATACCTACCCCCTGGTATAGGATATTAATTAGTTAGTTTTTTACTAGGCTATAAAAGATTTTTTATTTCTTGGCCGTAAAATAGGAAATACATAAATTAGTAAATAAAAAGCTTGGAAAATTACTTATCCTGCACTTTTAAACCTATTTTTATTAAAATTAAAGTAGCCTTTAGGCTAAACACGCGCAAACTTAATACGTACTAATAATATTATTATTTTAAAACTAACCTCCGGCCCGGAACTAACTAGGTAAAAATAAACCTTTATAATTAAAAACTATAATTTAATAATTATATAACTACTTACTAATAAAGCTAGCTAGCTAATTAACTTTAATACTAGTAAATATTTTATATTAATTTTTGCTTTTACCACGGATATTTTTTTATTTTCCAGGCTATTTATAAATTTATTTGCTTTTTTAATTATTACTTTTTAGCCTAGCTTATTTACCCCTTAATAAACTACTAGCTTATTTATATTTTTAACTAAATTTATTAGGTAATAGCTAAATACTTTAGCAGCTTATAAACTAGCAAGCTAATAAACTTAATTAATTACTAGTTACTACCTATAGTATTATTTAAAATAAGTAGTAGTAAAGTTAATTACTAAACCTAGGCGCCTTGTAAAGCTAATTACTAAACCTAGGTATTTTATAAAGCTAATTATTAAATTAAAATATTTTTTTATTTTATTAATTATAAAGGAGGATAGTATAGTTAATATTAATATTAATATTAATATTAGTTCTTAAATCCGCAACATAAATTTATAAATAAATCTAGATTTTTAATAACCTTTTAACTCTAGCCTATAATAAGTAAATTAGTAATCTTTTAACTCTGGCTTATAATAAGTAAATTAGCAATTTTTTAACCCTAAACCTTTTAATCCTAGTTTTTAACAGGTAAATCAGCTACCTTTTAATCCTAATCTCTAATAAAATAAAGACTTTAAATTAATTTTATAATAGGAATTAAATAGTTATTTAAAGATTATTAATAATAGGCAAGCCGCCTTTAAAAAATCTTTAAAAAAGAACTTTAAAAATTTTTAAAAAAATAATTAAACTAATAAAACGCAGGAATTAAAAAATGTATATAAATAAAATTTTAAAAATATATATAAAGTTTCTAGCCCGGCCTAATAGCTAAAACCCTATTTTAAAAGGTAAGTACCTTAAAAATAAAAATTAGAACCAGAACCCCTAAATTCTTTTTACTAAAACTAGAAAGATATGAAAAGGGGACACGAACATGGAAAAGGTAAAGGTGGATTTATTTTACTAGCTAATAAACTAAAACTAGTTTTTTATAAAAAAAAGCCTTAGCCAGCTAAAGCTACGCTAGGAAAATACTATTAAAAAATAAAGAATATTAATTATTTTTAGCTTAATAAAATTAATAATAAAAATTTATTAATAAAGAAGCGCGGGTTAAAAACCTTTTATAAAAATATATATACTTTTATAAACTATATCCTTAATATGGCAATTTTTAAAGAAAAAGTGGTAGTTAAAGTTAATATTTATAGTTATTTAAAAGGCGTTGTTCTAAAGTGGTATACTATAAAATTATTTTATATAAATAAATAAAAGCTATAAGATTTCCCCTTAAAATAGGGATGGGTTACCAAGCTTATTAAATATTTTAAACTTTAATTAATTAAGGTAATAACTTATTTTTAAAAAATAAGCTATAGTTTTATTAATATTTAAGCTAAAAAAACCCCTTGCTCCTTTATATAAGAATTCTTAAAAAATATAAAATTAATAAATATTAATAATATATTTAACTAACTAACCCTGGCTTAAAGCAAGCTAAATAACATATTATATTAAAAAATTAATAAGCTAACACGCCGCACCATAGTAATAAATTTTTTAAATATTTTTAACTTTAAATTTAATATTTAAAGAGATATTATTAAAGCCCGTGATAATAAGTAAAAAAATAAACTATTAAAACCTAAAAAACCCTATTATAATTCCTGTTAAGCTAATTAACACCCTTAAAGGTAAATAGCCGTGCCTTAACTATATATTTAAGCATACTAGGCATAACTAAATTATATTTAACCACTTTAACCTTTACTTTTACTATTATAAATAATACCTTGGCCGCTGGTTTACTAGTAAAAACTATAAAATTAGCTGGTTTTTAATTAACTTACACAGGGATTTAAAAAAAATAAGTATCCTATAAAAAATAATAAAAATAAAAATTAAAAAAACTTTAATAATTAGTACTAGTAACACGGGCCTAGTAAACAGCTATAAAACTAGTATAAGATCTTCTTAGCTTAATTTACTCTTACTTTTTAACTATAATTACAAGTATATTATATTAATTTAAACACTAGCATGTTTTATATATTAAACTTTAATGCTTAAGTACTATATACTAAAGCACCTTAATTTATAATAGCTTTTTATACCGGGCCTTTACAGGCATTTTTATTATTTACTTATTATAATAATTTAATATCCGCACTTTTTTTATTAGCTACTTACCTTAAAAAACTAACGGAAACTCCGTTGTTAGCTGCCTACTTTAAAAAGTTAATTAAGGAAAATTAGTATTATAGTAAATATATAAAAACTAATAATTTAAAAAAAGACTTTTTAAACTTTAATAAAGCTTAGGCCATGCTAGCTAATATTATTATAGTTACGTGTTATAAGTATAGTAAAAAGTTTAAATTTAAAAATTTTTTATTTAAGTACCTTAAAGCATGTAAAAAATAATTTTACTTTATTACTTTACTAATAAATACTAAGATTTTGCCCGTAATAAAGTTAAAAATATTAGTAAAGACTAGTATAAAAAATAAACTATATTAATTATAAAAATATTTAATAATTTTTTTAGGTATTAACTTAAAGTTAAAAATAAATAAGGTTTGCCTAAACACTAGGTATATTAAAACCTTAATTAATTATTAAATAGTGCAGGATTTAGGCCTAACTTTAAAATTAGCTAAATATATATTAGTATTTAAAATTAGTTTTTTTTACTAGGCAGATAAAATAATATTTTTTAATACTTATTTACCTAGCTAGGTTAATAATTAGCTAGTATTAGGAAAAATCCCTATAACTATATATATTATTAAGAACTTACTAATAAAGCTGCTTATTAGCAATAATATACTAGGTTTAAAAGGCTTTAAAATTAATTTATAAACCTAAAAAAAATAAGTACATGCTTGTTAAAATTTAAAGTTCCCTTTTTAAATTTAGGCTAAACCTAATAAGGTATATTTAATACTTGTGTACTTTACTAGTTAAGTAACCCTGTAACCTTATTATAAAGGTTATTTATTAATAGTTATAAAAAAGCTGCTTTTTATTAATAAAAACTTTTTTTTTAAACTAAGTAATAAACTGGGGTATACCTTATTTACCTAGTTAATAAATTTTTTTTTATAAGTTAAGATTAAAAACTATTTATCCTGGCTTATTATTATTAGCCGCTAAACAAGGCTTGAATATTTTTTTAACATAATTTTTTTAATAATAGCCTAAATTAGTAGCAAAAACGCCTATTTAGCAGGATTTAATCTAGCTACTTAAATTTTTATAATAAGATTTATTAACCTTTAAAAATAGGCTTAGTATTAACATAACTTTTTAAAAGACCACTTATTATTTAAATTACTATTTTTTAAGCTACTTTTGTACCCATCTCCCCTAAAAATATTTAAAAATTTTTAAACTATTATTTTAAAAAATGGCATTTTTATTTATAAAAACCTAAAGGTTATAAAAAAAATCTCCTGTTTTATAAAAAATTATTATATCTAGGGAAACTTTTTAAATAAAAACATGGTATTTATTTTAAAGAACTAGTAAATAAGTATATTATTAGTTAAAAAATAGGAATTATAAATGCTAAAACTAAAGGTTTACTACCTGGGCTAAAAAAATAAAAACCTAATAAATAAGATATTTAATAAACTTTATGCTAATAATAAAATAAAGTAGGTAAAAAAGCATACTTTAAGCGCCTATCCTGTTTTTATAGTTTAAAAAAATATAATAAAAAATAGTAAAACTATTTATAAAAACCGCGTGGTAATAAACATTAAATACTTAAATATTATTTTAAAACTTAATTTATATTTAGTACTAAAGTAAACCAAGATCCTAAACATGCTTAAAAAAAAGTATTTTATTTTAATTATTAATGCAAAAGCCTATTTTTATTAGTAGCTGGTATAGCTAAATTACCATTATTATTTAGTAGTTATAAGCCACCAAGGTTAAGAATAATTTAATATAGCTATTATAAGCTATATAAACTTAGTTACTTTTATTTAATAATAAATAAACCTATTTTTTATTAAATTTAGGGATTTTTGTTAGTGCTATATAAATAATATTATTATTATATTAAAAATATTAAATAAATACCTAATTTACCTATGCTAAATATTTAATAATTACAAGACCTAAACCTTAGTCTAGACCTAAAAAAAGTTTTCTTACTTATTTAAGTATTTAGTTACTTAAGTAGCATGTAAACACTTTAAGACTTATAATAAAAAAAAAAAATTACGGCTATATAGTATTTTTAATTTTTTAATACTTTTTATTAACTAAAAATATATTTTAGTATAACTAGGTACTTATATTACTATATTTTTTAATATACCTTTATAATTGCGCCCTTATAGGAATATAAGGTGCGCTTTTTAAAAGGTTTTTTATTAATAAGGCACCCGCGGAAATAATAGGTAGTAAAAATATTAATTTTTAAATTAATATTTTTTAAGATTAAAGCTTATTAAAAGCTATAGGCTAAGTTTACCTATTTTAAATTTCTTACTTATTATAATTTATTTAAATAACTTTATATTAATTTAAATGCTATAGTAAATAAACATAAGGTAATAGTATATTATATAAAAAACTTTTTTAAATATACAAACCCTTTTAAGCCCCTGCCTAAATTAACTATTAAGCTAGTTTTATTTTTTAGTAAGGGTTTAATATTTGCGGAGTATAATTACTAGGTAATAAAAATTAAGACCTTTTACTTAATTTAAGTAATAAAAAAAACTTATTACCTAATTAAGGCTACTCCGCGTTTCTTACTAGTAATTATTTACTTAAATTACTTTATAATAGCCAAGCTATTTAAAAAAACTTTTTTTTTAATTATAAGCTACTAAAGGTTTAAACCTTTGCCTGGTTTATGCCTTATAATATTTATAATAATTTAATTTACTTATATATTACTAGCCTAAAAAAACAAACCTAGTAGCTAACGCCCTTTTTAAACTACTAAAAATAATATAAAAGCAATAATAAAGGATCTTAACCTAAACATGCTAATAAAATATTTATTTTTAAATACTATTTTAGTTTAACTAGAATACTTAAAAGTCCATATTAATCTTAAATTTATGCGCAGGATCTACTATAAATATAAAAATAACTTTTATTATATAGCTATTATTATTATTTTAAGTAAAGTAAAAAAAAGAAACTATTTTATTTAATCCCTTACTAAATAGTTAAGAAACTTCTTTACCTATAAAAAAATAATAAAAAACTTTAGTTAATAATTCCACAAGAACTGCTTAAGAATATTTTTATAATTATTTATAATTAATAAAAACACGCTAGTATAAAAACTTGCCTATTAAAACTACATGGTTTAACTATATATAAAAAAATAATAAAATTATAAAAGTATATTACAGCCTGCCCCTGTAAGCTATTAACTATTTTTTATTATAAGCCTTATAAATTTTTAAATCCTATTACTACTTTTAACGCGCCCTATAAAACACTAACTATAAATTTTATAATTAGCCTATTAACTATAAACAAGGGCTATAACCAAGTCCTTATTCTAGTTAATAAGTTTTTAAAGTAAATTAGCCTAATTCTAGGTTATTCTTAGTAAAAGGCCAAAAATTAGGAATTAGCTTTTATTTAATTTATATAGTTAGGAGACTAGGGCATTTTATAAAAAATTATTTTAAACTATAATTTAAAGTTTATTTTAAATTTTTAGCGCGCGATGTTTAAAGCATTAGGTATTTAATAATTATATAGCATAGTATATTATTTATAAATTAATAACTAATTTAAAAAGGTAATTTAAATAATAAAAACTATATTTTATTACTAGTTAATATTATACCCTAAATTATAGGCCACATGGGAATCCCTCCTGCCTTTAACGCAGGCTGCACTAAATAATTTAAAAAAATCCTTTACTAAATATAGTCCCCATAAATTACTATACAGCCACCTATTTTATTAAAAATAAAACCTATTAAAATAACTTAGTAATTACTTTTTTATAATATAGTAAAATACTTATAAAGCCTTATTATTTACCACAGTCTAAATAAAAAAATATTATAATTATAAATATTAACTAATATTTTTTATTATAAATAATAAAGTACTACTATATTTTTATAAGGGATATAATATTCCCGTAAATAAGTAAATATTAAAAAAATTTAGTTAATAATTTACTAGTCCTTTTTATATTATGCGCTAAATAGGCTAATTAGCTTATAAGTTAAATTTTTTTAAGAAATAGTAAATTTATCCTATTATCTTAGTATAAATACTTAAACCTTTTTAAAAGGACCCTTTTGGTTAATAGCTAATAAAGCCAGGTGTAATAGTTAATAAAGGCTTTTTAACTAATAAAAACTAGTATAAAGTTAAAAGGATTATTAGCAAGAAAATAGTATATATTAAGTATAAATAAATACTAGTAATAAAGTACCTAGTCTATTAAATAGGCTATAAAGTAAAAAATAACTAGTAGTTATTAAAGTTAAAGCTTAAAGGCGCGAAAAACTTAGTAAAAAAATATAATAGGACTTATTTAAAGTAATTTATAATAGTTATTTTAATATTTATTATGTTTATTATATTTATTATGTTTATTTTAATATTACGTGCTTATTTTTATTATTAATTTACTTAATTTTTTATACCTTATTTTAATACTATATTTTTTTACTATAGCCTTTATATTCTTAATTTTATTAATTTTTGCCTTTTTTAAACCTTAAGATCCGCTTTAGCGCTTTTTATAAGCTAATATTTTTTATTTTACCTTTTTTACTTTTACTAGTATTTTTATTAACTATGTTTTTTATTTTTAAGTAAACCTTACTTTAGTAACTAGGATTTCTTTTTTTATTATTTTTTTAAGCAAAAATCTTTTTCCCTTTTTTTTTAACTTTTTTTACTTTTATAAGCAAGGACTATAACATACCTTTTTTTTAGTTAAAGCCTGCTTATTTTTATTTTATTTTTTTTAAGTAAACGCGGCTTACCCTTACTTTAGTAAAAAAGTTAAGCTTTTTAGCAAGTAGCTATTATTTATTTTATTATTTAATTTATTTTTATTTTTTTATTTTAGCAAGCAACTTTTTTTCTTGCTTTAGCAAGTAAATCTTTATTTTTTAAGTAATTTTTAAAGCTAGGTGTTTTTTTAAGCAAGGCCTAGTAAGATTTTTTTTACTCCCCTTATTTTAATTATTAAAATTACTTTCCTTTAATTAATTCTTTTATTTATTTAAGTTATTAACTTATGTTTTTCCTAAATAAAGCCTTTTAATTCTTACTTTAGTAAGTAACATAACTTATTACCTTTGTTAAACTCCTTATTTACACTAATAATAAAAAAAACTTAGAGTAATCTAGAAATAAGATTATGTGAATATTATTAATAAAAAGAATAAAAAATAAAAAAAAATAAAAAAAGCTGCGTAAAACACTGCTAAAAGTAATATAATTACTATAATTATTTTCCTACGCATTAAATATATAATAATAATAGTAATAACTATAACTACCCGTGGACACGGGTAGTTAATAGCAAGATAAATTTAAATAACCTAAAGGTAAGGAGGAAGCTTGCTATTACACTAGATAAATAAATTAAAGATCTTAAGATTTATAGCTTTTTATTAAAAGGGACACAAGTTTTAAACCTAGGTGTATTTTTTATTATCCACGCAATAAATAAATTATTTAAGCATAAAAAATACTTATATAATTTTAATTTTAATAGGGATTTTAAAGTAAAAAAAGTACCTATTAGCCTAATAATATAAATTTATATATATAGGGAATACTAGTTCCTTATATATTATAGGTAAATAGTGTTATATAATAAAAACCTAGTATTTATAGGAGTATAAAAATTAAAAAACATAGTTTTACCAGGCTTATTAAACTTAAACTTTATATTTAGGTTTATTACCGGGCTAAAACTGCACCCTATAAAAATTACTAAAGCTAATAATACTTAATTATTATTTTTAATTATTACTATAAGTTACTGCATCCCGGATATATTTATTTATATTATTTTTTTAAAAAGGGGCCTAGTAACATAAATAATAAAAAAAATAAATTATAATAAGTTTACTTAAGTGGCTAAAGAAAGTTATTTATATTTATTACTTTTAAATAACTTAACTACACACGGGTTTTAATAGATAATAGGCTAAGACTTACTAAACCCTTTATTTAAGACATACTTGTTGCTGGTTTTTAAAGGGCTTAATATATTAGAAATTAAGGCCTATTAATAAAGAATAATAATAGATTAGGATCTCCTAGCTTTAAAAGCTAGGAGAGTGGTAAAATAATAAAAACTAGGGCTAATTACTAAAAATATTTTAATAAAGCGCTTTAATAATTATAAATTAAAATTAATAAAGAAGTTTAAACTAACTATAATAAAGTTTAAGAATAATACTAATATAAAAAACTTAAATAACCCTAATAATATAAATAACTTTAATAAGGACATTTTCTTTAGCATAAATATTAATAAGGATAACTTTAAAAATAATGCTGCCTTTAATAAAGCATAATTAAAAACTACTAATTTATAAACTAATAATTAGCCTAATACTACTTAAAAAGCAAAAGCTTTAGGCTGTCTTAACCGCTTTTTAAAAAAAAAAAAGTTATTAATAACTTAGTAAAAGCTACGCAAGGCCGCGGATTAATAAAGTCCTTTAAAAAAAAAAATAAAGGGCTTATTTATTAATAAGCAAAAAAATATTTAAAATATTACTTTTTTTTAAAAAAATACTAAGCTTGTTACCTAATTATCCCCTTTATTATTTACTAGTAGTTAAAAATTATTAAATTTTTTTACTTCTTAAGGCAAGCCTATCCTAGCCACTAGTAATTAAAAATTATTAAATTTTTTTACCCCTTAAGCACCTATATTAAATTTTTTTACCCCTTAAAATAAAGCTATTAGCTTTTAAGCGCCCATATTAAATTTTTTTACCCCTTAAAATAAAGCTATTAGCCCTTTATATAAGCTAGCTAGTATATTTAGTTTAGGCTTGTACTAAAGCCTAAGTTTTTACTTATAATAGTTAAAACTAGGCTTTATAATTTTAGGCAAACTATAATTATTCATGCAAAATTAGCCTATAAAATAATAAAAAAAACGCACTAATTTCTCCTGCTATTTTAATAATAATAGTATTAATAACCTAAAAAAGGAAGTAAAGGCTAGACAAAGCGCTAAATCCTATTTTTACTAAATTTAATAAGCTAACTTTTACTATAAGTAAACTAGCTAATAAACTAGTAGTTTTTTAAGTATTTCTTAAAACCTTAAAAATTATAGCTACTTTTACTATAAATTTAAACCCTACTACTAGTAGGCTATTAAAGTTAATTAAAAACCCTGCTAGCCCTATAATATTAGTAAAGGTAAATACTTTTACTTAATACCTTTCCCGCTAAAAAAGTAGGAATACTAGTTATACTTTTAATAAATGTTTTATTAGTAATAAAATATTTATTATTTATTTAACTTTATTATTCTTGCTTTAGTAAATATTACTTAAAACCTTATTATTTTTAGCCCGTGCTTTAGCTAGCAACCTTAATTTATTAATAATTAATTATAATATAGTATTAAATATATTAAAAAAAATACCTTATTATTTATAAGGCCATGCGAGTTTTTTTAAAAGCCTAAATATAAGCTTTATTAAAAGCCTAAAGGTATATTACTATTAATATAGCTTATTAAATAAAAAATTAGGTTCTAAAGGTTTTTATAAATATGTTATATTTAATATTAAAAAAATTAAAATAAAATTAAACTTAATGCCAAGCCTAAAGTCTTTACTTTTTTTTATTACCTTTTTTACTAAGTAAATTACTATTTTTTAAATAAAACCACTTTTACTTGCGCGGTTTTTTTTATTTTTACTTTTATTTACTTTTAAAGCTCTTTTTATTTTAATTACTTTAATATTATTATATTAAAAAGCTCTCGCGTTTTTTTTTATTTTTATAGCATTTGCTTAAGCCACCAAGCTATTTCTTTTTTATTAGTAAATAAGGGCGTCTGCCTTTTATATAGGGGACTTATTAAGGTTAGCCACCTTAATAATATTTAATACTACTGTCGGGCACCGCCCTAACCCCTTTCCTTTATTAGAATATAGCTAGCCTAGAGAACAATCAATCATATCATGAATCCTTTTTAAAGAACCGTCAAAAGTATGACAGAAGGATTCCTAGTAAGGCTTTAAAGTATTTAAATACCTTAGGCCCTAGTGGCTTAATAAAGCTATTTATTATTTATTTTTTAATAAAAATAAACTAGATATCAATAATGCCTTTAGCCTTTTTTTCCTAAATAAGATAATATTAAATATTAATATATTTACTTTAGGTATAAAACTAGGGATTACTAGCTAGTATTATAGTGCCTTTATTATTTTTATAAATTATAATAATAATGGAATCTACCTTTTAAATATTTATAAGCTTTTTTAGTAAGTAGCAAAGCTAGATAGCCTTTTTAATAACTTATATTTTTTTTATATACTTAGCTTTATAGGAAGATAAAGCTATAATAAGCTAATATTTAAAAAACTAGCTAATAATTATAAAACCTATATAAAATATATATTTAAAGGTAAAATAGCATGTTTTTAAGTTATTACTTTAATTAGTATTAGTATAGCTAGTTAGCAGTTAAAAATCCCTAAAAAATACTAGTTTATAATTTATAAAGCCTTAAAAATAGTAAAACACGTGCTTAATTACTACCATATATTTTTTTATAGGTTTAATAAAAAAATAGTTTAAAATAAATATAGGGTAGATAATATTAGCCCAAGTACCTAGTATAAGGTATATTAAAAACCTAATAATATTTTAATATTATTTTAAAATATTTATTAAAGCTATATACTTTTTAAAAGCAGGCTTTAGCTTTAAGCAGGGATTTATTAATATACTATAAATTTTAAAGTTATTTATACTAAATTAGTAAAAAATCTTATTTATATAACTAAGTTAAAAAAGCTAAAGTATTTAGTTAGCCTAATTTTAATAAACCTTTATACTAAAATAGTAATAGCAAGGGCTAAAATTAAATATTTTAAAATACTTACTTAAGGTATTTTTAATTTTTTAAATCCAGGCTTTATTCCTGCTAACTAGTAAAAAATTATTTATATATATAATAATAAAAATCTTACTATTAGTAAAGACTTTTAAGTTTAAATAAATAAAATAAAAGCCTAGCATGGCTAAAAAATTTATAAGTAATTAATACTAAATTTATAATACTTATTTTAGGTTATAAAAAGCTTTTTTAAGCTAGTAAACATGTTTAAAGCTATTAATAAAAAGGTAAGGTTATTTTATAAAAATTATAATATTAATATCCTTATATAAAAATGCTATTTTTATATTTATTTATTTAATTTTAAGGTTTAGCATGGTAATAATAATAAATAAAAGCTTATAACTTATTAGCTTTATTACCTTAATAAAAGTTTTATAATAATTAAGCTTATAAATTTACTTAAAGCTATAAACCACCTAGTAAGCTTTATAGTAAAAAATCTAGCCTTTTAATTTTTTTTTAACCTTTAAAACCTATTTACTAGGAAGTAAGTATTTTTTAAAGGGTAAGTTAATAAGGTTTTAAGTTTTATTTTTTATTAAGAAATTATATTCTTCCTGCATGCCCTTAAATTATTTATTTTATTTATTTTTAGCCTTAGCTTGCTAAACTATTAGTTTATCCTTTTTAAAAATTTACTTATAAAGTATTATAGCTAGTATTAAAATATTATTTAAGCTAGGATTACTAGCTAATACTTAAAGGTTATTTAAATAAGGTTTATTAACTAGGGTAATTTTATTCCGCGTGGCTTTAAAAGTATTTTAAAAATAAAATAAATAGGCTAGCTTATCCAAAATTTAAAAAGCTTTTTTAAAATTTATAGTAATTTAAGCGCGTGTATAATACACTAGGCTAGTATTATAGCCAAAATTTAAATTTTTTAAAAATATATTAACTTTAATAATTAATTTAGTGGCTTTTACTACTAAATCCTTAGGGTTTACATACCTAAAAAGGTTTTTAAAAGCTAGGCTTTTTAGGGATTTATTTTTAGGATTTTTTTTAATATTTAAGCCAGTATTAGCTAGTACTTTTTTAAAAATAAAAATCCTTAAAAAGGCAGGAGTTTTAAAAATAAAAATCCCTAAAAAGGTAGGTACTTTAAGCACCTTGGGGATAAAGGTCCCTGGAAGGCTTAAAAATAAGGCCTTAAAAATAAAAATTTTTAAAGGGCTTAAAGTTTTAGTAACTCCTAGTAAGGCCTTAAAAATAAAGGTCCTTAAAGGCACTAAAGTAGTTACTTTTAAAAAATCTAGCTTAATATAGTAATTTTTAATAATATTAATATTATATATTAAAACCACGTGGCTATTATTTAAAAAAACTTGGTATAGCTTATTTATTTTTTTATTAAACCTAACTAGCCTTTTAGTTCTTGTTTTACCGTTTTTATAAAGCTTTTTTTACTTTTTTAGTAGGTTTAAAATATAGACCTTAAATTAAAAAATATAAATATAAGAAATATTTAGCTAGTAGCTATACTAGGCTTTAAATAATATAATATTATTTAGTATAAAATACAGAGTTTAATTATATAAATAACTAATATTTTTGTAAAACTTAAACTATATATTAGCTAGGGCTTTAGTATTATATAATATAAATTATATAAAGCTAAGTAGCTTATTAATAAACACTTTAATATAGCTATTTTATTTATACTAGTTTATATTAAATATTTTTATAATAGCTTTAAAGCTATAAATAAGGTGTTATAAGTTATAAATATTTTCCCCTTTTTAGTTATAGCATACGCGGTGTAACAAGAGTTTAGGCGTGTTATACTAGTAAATAATAAAAAAAGCCTAGGTAGTAAATTTATTCTTGCTAGCTAGCGCTATAACCTAGTAATAATAAAATTTATTATTTATAATAAAGTTAATATATACCTTTTTATTAAATAAAAGTAAATATAAGCCGGAAATATTTATATAAAATAATTTAAATAATTAATTAATAAGTATTATAATACCTTTATAAGGCTTAGCCTGCTAGCATGTAGTAATATAAAATTTATAAATATAATTTTTAAATATATGCATACCGCGGATTACCTTTTTTATTTTATTAAGCTAATTTTTAAAAGTATAGCTTATTTATTAGTGCTAAAGCTAGGAAAATTTATTTTAAAAAATAAAGGTTATTAATATAAAAATAGCCGGTATTACTAGGCCCTAGTAAAGGTTAAAAAAAATACTTTATAAACTTTAAAGGCCGTGTACTATATTAATTTATAATTATATAAAATAATAATATTAGCACCTTATAGCTTCTTAGCTTTTGTATTTTATTAGTTAAAGCTAACTAAGTAATACTTATTTAATAATTAGAAAATAAAAATTAGCATAAAAAATATATTAAGGTAATATAAAATATTATTTAAAGCCAGGATTTTAAGCTAGCTATTAATATAGTAAAAAATTTTAATAATATTAATACCCTAGGTGCTAAAAACTCTAGGGTTAATACCCTTAATACCAGGGCTAGTATAGGGCTTAAGGTCCTAAAATAAAAAGTAATTATAAGTAATATATTAGGCATAGCTATTATTTAAAATAATTTATTAAATAAGGCTATTTTAAATAATTTTTTATTTAAAATTTAAGCTAATTTAAATTATAAGCGCTAGCTTAAGCGTGGGCTTTATATTTTTCCTAAATTTAAAGTTTTTTTAGGGGTGCTTAGCACCCTTACCACCCTAAAAGTTTTTTTAAATAGTTTTAAGCTTGGGATAAAATTAATAATAAGTTTTTTAATTATAAAATAATATATTATAATAAAAATAATAATATATAATAATATCCGCGGTGCCCTTATTTTTATATATTTAAATAATATTAAGGTAGTTTTTATAATATTTAATATTAGGCTTAAATACCTTATTAAAAAAAAGCGTTAAAGTACTAGTACCCTGGTTTTAGTTTAATTTAATAAACTTAGTAATAATTATAAAGTTATTTAAAAAGGTAATTAACATAGTAATATCCCCTGGGAGGCATTTAATAACATAGTTATTAAAATATATAGCCTTAAAATAATTAAATTAATTACCTAGGGCTTAATAAAAGGTGGTAATAATAAGTTTAATTAAAAAAGTAATATTAACACGGGTAAATTTTTACTAGATTTTTTTAAGTTTCTTGCTAAAATTAAAAATACTTTTATTATAAAATAAGGATATTAAATTAGCCCAGGCCTTAAAAATTATAATATTAATATTAAGTTTAAAATAGCTTTTAATTTTATTAAGTAGCTTATACACTATTTACTTATTAATAAAAAAATTTTATAAATTAAAGCTTAAATAATTAAAAATTAAAACCATGGCACAGTCCTAGTTTTATTACTAAATTTTAATCTTATTATAGTTTACTAGTAGCATGGGCTTAGTAATAGCTTTAATAGCAGGCTAAGCAAGAGGCTATATAAAAAATATAGTAATAATTAAAACTTTATTATTAATACTTATATTTTTAGCTTAGCTTATAATAAATTATTAACTAAGGGTTTTAGTATCTCTGCCTACTAAAGTTAATATAATAAAAAAGGGATTAATAGGGGTTTTTACAGGGCGCCTTTAATTTAGTTACTTTAAAAAATAGTTATAGCTAGCCTTTTAAAGCTTTAAAAATATCTATTAATTTTATTTAACCTACTAGTTTTTTAATATTAAAACTGGGATATTTTTTACTTTAATTAAGGTTATTTTTTTTATTTTAGCTTAGTGTAAAAAAACTAAATATAAAAAAATTAAATAGTAAAAAAATTAAAGTGGTCTGGGAACCAGGGATTAAAATACTTAAAAATTAAAAATTTAAGGTAGTTAAAAATAGTAAGCCCTAAAAAGTTATTATAATAAAATTAAGGTTAAATAGGCTAAAGCCTATACTAGAATAGTTATATAAAAAAAAAAAGTTAATAACTAAAAATAGCTAGTTAAATATTTAAAGGTTAATTTAGATTTTTAAAAAATAGTTAAAGTTAAAGTTTAAATTAAAAAACTTAAAGGTGTTATACTACCTTTAAAGGTTTTAAAACTCTTTAGTTATTAAAAAAACTTATTTTTATTAAAAAATTAAATGTGTTTGGCCCTAGGAAGCAGGTATTTTTAAAATTAAAAGCTAATTAAAAAGGTAAAAAAAAAATAAAGATTTTTATATAAAATAAAATAAAGTTATAATATTTATACCCTAGTAGTAAAGGCCTTGCCCTAAGTATAAGGCTTTTTAATTATTATAATAATTAATAAAGTTAAAAAAAATATAAAGCTAAATAAATAAAATAAAAAAATATTATATATTTAGTTAGTATAGGTTAACTTAAAAAAAAAAAACTTTTAATTAGGTATATAAGTTAAGTAAACCCGGGCTTATAACCTACTAAAAAAAATAATTAATTATAATAGGTAAAAGTCTCTTGTATTACATAGTATGCTAAGCTAAATATTTTAAGAATAAATAAAAAGTTTTATAGGTAGCTATTTAGGCCGGAAGAACCTTTTTTTACCGGAGCCCTAAGGCCGCCGGTGGCCTCAGGCACCCACTTCCAGCAGGGCATACACTTGGTGTCATCGTGGTCTGCTTCAGCCGACAGATGGTCAATTGGACCACCGTCCAGTGGTCTAATTGGTATTACAGAGACAGTGATGGATACGATGAATTGTCTTTGCAGGGCCGGGTCATCGTGATGAACCACCATTTATATATCCATGAACGGCTAAAGAATTGACCTACTAGCATTGCGGGGAATGAACAGGAGCAGTTAGGACAGGGCCTGAGTTACCCCAGTCACCCAGGGCTTGAGCCTACCATGCACTATGGTAATAAAACGACTGGGCAGTCTATGGTATGTCGTGTAAAGCATTCATGTACATGGATATGTCTGCCAAATCTCCGCAATCCCTCACAGCCGCGACTTGCTCTCCTCCCGGCCTAAGAGGTTAACATGCGGCGACCGAATCGGCCGAGTCACAGCATAGAATGCCAGCCCCTGGGACTTGGTCGAGAACTATGGTACAATTGACACAGTCAGCACTGTCCAGAGCCGATTCCATATCCAAGAAAGCGTGGTAGGGAGTCCAACAAACCTTAACCTTCGACCCAACATAGAAGAACGCAAAGTCCCCCGGCACAAGGTGGTGCGTGATCCCCGTGGCCTCGTCCTACGCCGTGCAATGTCAGCCCCAACCCTAACTACCTCTCAGATCCCACCCATGTCCTTATGCAAAGGCAAACATACCAAAACATCAATCTGCCCGCTGAGGACATACTTCGTTTCCTCGTAGGTATAGTGCGCCGGCCGCTGCGCCCCTGCCTCGATCTTGTAGAACCCGGATGTAATGTGTGCAGGCGACTCGGTTTTCGTCCGGGTGGAGTGGAAGTCCGCTGTGATGGCGTTTTCGCCGGCGGGGAGCTGGATGAATTCGTGGCCGGCGCCTTTGATCACGGTTAGGGGGACGAGGGGGGATGTGGACACTGGGTGTGGGTTAGGTCAGTTTGGTCTGAGAGCCTGGGGGGTAGCGGCTTACTCTTGGCTTTTCTGGGAGGACTTGGAGCTTAGAGCTGAAAGTCTCCTTCTTGTTCTCCCTCTTTATATGGAGTTGCGTGTACTCGGGAGGTTTCCCGGTGCGGGGCGTGTCGGGAGGGTTTCCCGATCGTAGATAGGTACTTGGAGTACCTCTTCTCCGCGGGAAGTGCGGAGAAAACATCTTTGACGATATAATAAGAGGCGAGGGGCCGGAATTCTTCAAGGATATGTGGAATATACTGCACCTGTGGCTTTTGTCTGGCGAAGAGACCATTTTGTTCTACCGTGGTGGTGGAGGAATTCTCCAAGCAGATACGGTATCATAGCCACCTGCTTCTGTGCCCCAGAAGTGAAAGGTCTCGGTCCTCCTTTGCTGGCCTAGACCGAGAGACCATGAAGCAATTTTTATCAGGTTGATTCACGTTCTCTGGGCAAGGTCCCCTGGTGACCCTGTCCAGACAAGCTACTGCTACTTAGCAATTAGGGTACTACAGGCGGGAACTTCACCATAAGGCTAGCATTATTCGCCAGTCTCCTGGTATATTCAAGAAGCAGACATCTCTGTCAGAGCCATCACAGTAAACCCAGGACAGAATAACAATCTCTTGTCCCTGACCTTACTGCCTTCACTTACCATAGCACACCATCCTCTGCCCAACC